>NW_018231074.1:138997-140009 GCF_001263595.1 Phalaenopsis equestris | reverse complement strand
ACAGAACTCCTCTTTGAAATAGCAAGGAAGAAGAAATCTCTCACTTTCCCTCCACTCTTACAATCTCTCGAAGAATTCCTCACAATCTCTTCACTCTAATGGAACCTTTCTAACCTCCAGGCTCTCTAAAGCTCTCACCAACTCCTCTTTAGTCTCTCCTCGCTTGGCCAAAATCTTTCCTTTAATGATGTGGATGAGTTTTCCTAAGAGTTGCTTAAGCACCCCTCCAAAGTTTGGCCTTATCCATTGCACAAGTACACATAACCGTCGATCTCGCCGTGCCGTCGACCTCGCCGTCGTTGGCCTCGATGGTGCCGTCGGCGGCCTTCTGGAGAATTTGTCCTATAGCCTCAGGAAAAGCTCATCGTCGGATGCGTCGATGGCGCCGTCGGTGCCCTAGTTCAAATCTCCACATTTTTGTCCTTTTTGCTTCAAACCCGCCCCTTTTTGCATCTTTTTGCTCCATTGACTCTAATTCATCATTCCTATAACAAAACATCCAAAATACATTTCTTTAAAATGTAAAAATACATTTCTTTAAAAAAATGTAATATCATCAAAAACAGTATAAAATAGGTATGAAAATCTCAACATATTTTCCTCTGGTCAAAATCCCCCAAACTTAACTATTACTTGTCCTCAAGTAATTTGAGTACTATATAAAGGTTATGATCTATTGTAGTAAAGTTTTTATTCGGAATTACTATAAGTTTGATTTAAATAAATATCTTAGTGAGATTTTTAGGAAAAATCTAAGTAATTGAATTAACTCCGAGCCACAAAATTATCTAGTAATCAAGTTTAAGAGTTATAGTCTTCTATTTATTTCAAGAATGACTATAGATTGCAATATTAAGTCACTTAGAATATTCAAATGATAGGAATTTCATGAAAACTCTACTAGTAAAAGATCTATTCATAAATATAAGTTCAGGAATGTACTTAGGTTTTCCTTTTAGGTAGGTCCAGTAAAGCCAATTTTTGATTAGGCATATGCTTAAGCTTCTCCTCA
>NW_018231074.1:134056-138624 GCF_001263595.1 Phalaenopsis equestris | reverse complement strand
AAAATATAGTTACCTGAATTAAATTCACTACATAAAATCATATAAATAATTTTTGAAAAATAATTAAATAGAGGACATCTAATAGTTAATCATTTTCTTCCCTCCCCCAAACTTAAATTTTTAAATATGAGATAATACAGGTGGAAAGAAAAACTCTAAATATAAATCATACCTCAGCAATTCAGGCATTTTCATCATTCTGAAATTTTTGCAGGTCTTCTTAAGATTTCTACTTCACCTGGTCTGTAATATTAGGAGCTTTCTACACATATAAATCATTAGAGAAATTTATGGGAAATGAAATTTTGAAACAAGTATAAAACTAAAATATTAAACAAATACAACATTTCCTAACACAACCATAATACTAAAAAAAAGAGAAAAGTACTAAAATGAAAATAAACATCACATCACATTACAATCCACATAGCACTGAGCAACATCTACAACTTACACAGGCACATTTCTATTACCACATTAAACATTTAAAACAATAATTAGAAAGTGTCCAAATCAACAAAAGCATTAAAAGTACCAATAATAATTATCTACATTACACATATTACAAAAATAAAATTACAAATTCATCAGTTTCTTTCAAATATCAAAATCTCATGTTATATCATCGTCGCCTTGCTCAGCAGGTGGATTGGGTTGATATTGAGTATAACGAGGGCATTCAGAGAATGTAACATCGGGCTAACCTCTGTAGTATCGTGCCGGAGCATTATAATAAGCCATCTCAAAATCAGAATGCCTCTGAAGGTACTCACTATCATAATCATGTTGGCGTTCTAAACGTCCAATCCTTTCATTTATTAAATCTATACTCTTCCTCTATAAGATCAACTCATTCATCAAGTCAGTCAGGGTAGGGGAGCTAGAAGGAGGAGGAAGGTCATAACTTGTAGAGGGGACATCTCTACTAGTAGAAGGTTCTTCATTCCTACTTCCAATTCTCCATTTCTCATGGGATTCATAAGTTTTCACATTGGATTTACTAATGGGTTTCATAGAGTGAACCCATTCTTCATCTCCAATCTCTACTCCAAAAAGTTTGTATAAAAAAGTCCAGGATGTCCTGGACCTCCACTAGTCTCACTTCTTGCGGTAGTCAATATGTTCTTAAAAATAATTCTCCCCACATTTATAGTTCTATTATTCTGAATACAAAAATTCAAAATAGTTCTAGCTCTATTTACCTCACTATGGTGATAAGTCGGCAAGAGAGTAGAAGAAATGAAATAGTGCCACACCTTAGAGGTGGCATTCAGCTTGAAAGCAGAAAATTTTACCCGTTCTCGCTGCTTTATCTTCCATGTTCCTTTCCCATCAGTGAGAAAGTTGATCACCTCATTTAGGGGCCCTTCCATTGCACTAAAGGATTCATAAAAAGTGTTGATGCGAGCGACAGTAAACTCAACAAAAAATCCACGCACTCGAATGATTCCGTCATCAGAATAAATCACATTGGCGTAGAACTCCTTCACAACATTTGCATCAGCTTTATTGGTGGTGCAACAAAAGTTTTCCCACCTCTGCTCGACAATAACTCGTTCAATTTCTCTACCCGGACTCTCAAAAACTCGATCTTGTATACACTTTTTTCCTTTAAACACTGAAGTAAATTGGGTTTGAGTCATCACATTGACGAAGCGAGACTTGTCAAACTCAACTCGTCTCTTTTATCGTGGAGCCATTTTAATCTAATCAAACCAAAGAAAAATTCCAAATTATACTTCAAATATGCAAATTTTGGCTTCCTATGGTAATTCAAAGAGTTGAATGGTAATTCAAAGAGTTGTCTTCCCAAATTTTCTTCACATTCTCAAAATTTTTGGATCTACTAAGTTCCATGAATTTCTTCCCAATATTTTCTTCACATCTCAATGTGGAAGAAATATCCTCAATGTGGAAGAAATACATGGTGAAAATCAAATATTTTTAGCTTGGAGTGAAGCTCTTACCTAAAGAAGATCGAATCCGGTGTCAAAAAGTATTGAAATTGCCTCCTAATCCAAGATCTTTCAATCTTTTTACCAAGCCCTAATTCAAAAATGGTGTTTTTAGGAGGAAGGGGATGATGAATAGTGGCGGTTAACCAGTCAAAATTGCGGTTAAAGAGGTATTTTTGCAATCTTGCCGACGACGGGGTCGATGGCACCGTTGGCGCGCTCTATTGAAATTGAACCTAAGTCTCGGGAAATTCCCGCCGTCGGCGGCGTCAAAGGCGTCGTCGGCGGGCTCTATTCAAAATGTTCAAATTCCGTATTTTTGCGATTTTGATCAATTTCAAGCGATCAATTTTAACCTCATCAACATCCATTTAATCATTATAGACATAATTTTAAGTGACTAACAGATGTACTTAGCACAAATAAACTTTCGCAACACAAAACATCACATTTATATATAAATTTTGAAGGCACAATAAACGTTACATAACACACCTAAGTTTGATATTTTTTCAACCTCAATACATTAATTCAGCGTCGCAATCCAAGCCACAACACTCAAAACGCTGAAACCAAAACATCCTATGCTTAGTCTCAACTATACAGAGATCTAAAAGCATAATTCTAAAGCAAAGCAAATACAAAGTTCAAGTGCAAATCTAAACACACATAAACACAAAGGTAGCATAGTAAATTTACTGGTCATTAGATTCTGTGCTTGTTTCTCCCCTGAGATCACCTATTGATTGCACATGAACGAAGAGGTTCTAGAAGGGTCGAAATGGAAATTCTTCAGTATAATCCTCCTCTATCAGTTTCATCCTCCTCATCAGTTGTATCAGACTATCTTCTAAATGCCCAGAGTGATCGAAATGTTTTTTCATCCTCCAGTCTAAATGATCAAAGAAATCGGAGATATTATTAATTGTATTCATCACATTTTGTACCCCCTTCTCCAATTTCTTGATTTGGCGCAGAATCACCAGAGTTTTATCAAGAATTAAGGGTTGAACTGGCAGTTAATTCTGAGATTATTGATCAACTATCATGGCCATGTCATTTTCATCTTCAAATGATGGGAATCTTTCAGTTGGGTCCAAAGGCTTCCAAGGTAGCAACACCTTTTCCCAATTTTTGTAGGATACTTGGGACTGGCTGCAAAGTGAGAAAATTGTGGAAGGGTGTCTAAGCCCATAAGTTGATCCATGAACGATTAGGCCAAAAACCGACTACACAATTATTGATCCAATATTTATCGGCAGTCCCCTTTGGATACAATAGTTCAAAATAGCACTTTCCTTAGAAACTTTACCAACTTTCATCCAACTACTTTACCAACTTTCATTGTCGGTAACAGTTTCGCAGAAATAAAGAAGTGTCAGTGTTTAGAGACGGGATTCAAAAGTGTTGAAGACAAACTAACATACTCGTTCTCTTTCATTTCTCAATCGTTAGTTTCGTCCGTTAAATACAGGTAAAATTCATTCATCTGGTTCCTTGTCGGGACAAAATTAGAATAGTGGCAGACAGGAATGTTCTCTATCATGTATAATTCGTTGATTCTTGCACCTCGCACATAAACAACTCCCTGGTTGATTCCATGTAAATTTGCATAAAATTCTTTCACTACAGGGACAACCACAGCGGCGGTAGTGTAGCACAACACTTCTCATCTTCGCCGCACAATCATCGCTTCATATGGTGTCGTAGGATTGTTCAGTACTCAATTCACGAATCCTCGTTCCTTGATCAATCTTTTCTTCATCAGTAGTTTGTTGAAGATCCGCTGCACTTCCGCACTAATATACTTTCGCCGATTGAAAACTCGCATTCTGGGATTATCAGGGGAATTGGATGCCATAGGAATACAATTGGTGGAGTTTCACTTTATTTTTGGGGGAAAATATGAATATGAATTGAATTTGGGAGTTTTAAAAGGTAACTCCCACCCAAAAAACCGTAAAAAACCGCCACTCGAATACAAGAAACCGTCATCTCACCGGTCAAGACACCGTCACCTCACCGGTCTCGCCATCGGCGGGGTCGATGGCGCCGTCGGCGCGCCTGTGTGTTACTTTTGCCTGGAGTCTCGGAACAACCCGCCTTCGGCGCCCAAGGCAAAAATTGCACAGTTTTGCTCTGGTTCGAATGCGTTCCAATTTTCCATTATTGATCCATTTTTTATAATAATTCAAGGGTAAATAAGAGTATTAGATTTTATTACTACCACTAACTAATGATAAATTCAAATAACAACTACTATAATCGCAATAAAAATAAAGATAAATATGGGTTGCCTCCCATAAAGTGCTTGGTTTAATGTCGTCAGCCCGACCTATTCAGGTATCATTCAGGTTGACTGATCATTAAAACCTCTTTAGAATTTGGTCTTTTACCCTCAAAATATGGTTTTAATCTGTGTCCATTCACTTTAAATCTTTTTCCAGTTTTCTGATCTTCATTTTCAACAGCTCCATAAGTATAAACTTAAGTCACAGTAAATGACCCTAACCAACAAGGCTTCATATTTCCAGGGAATAACTTTAGCTTAGTATTGTAAAGCAAAACTTCTTGTCCTGCTTCAAAGTTCTTTTGGTTAATCTTCCGATGATG
>NW_018231074.1:131398-132981 GCF_001263595.1 Phalaenopsis equestris | reverse complement strand
TATCAGCTCCCTTTCTATCAATAACCACAAGATCAAATTCTTGCATCAATAGTATCCATCTAATCAACCTTGGTTTGGCATCCTTCTTTTGCATCATATATTTAATAGCTGAGTGATCAGTGTGCACAACACATTTAGCTCCAGTTAAATAAGATATAAATTTATCCAAAGCATACACAATGGCTTGTAACTCTTTTTCAGTAACAATATAATTAATTTGTGCATCATTAAGAATTTTACAAGCGTAGTATATCACCTTAAAAACCTTTTTGTACCTTTGTCCAAGGACAGCTCCAATAGCATAATCACTAGTAACACTAGCAAGTTCAAATGGTTTCTCCCAGTTAGGTGAAACTATAATAGGGGCTGTGATTAATTTTTCTTTTAATAACTCAAAGGCTTAATAACTCAAAGTTTAATAACTCAAAGGCATTTAAACAGCTTTCAGTATATTCAAATTTCTTATCCTTTTCTAAAAGTTGACATAGAGGTTTAGTAACTTTTCAGAAATCTTTAATAAAATACCTGTAAAAACCAACGTGTCTAAGAAAACTCCTAACTTCTCTTACATTAGTAGGAGGTGTTATTTTAGATATAACTTGGATTTTTGTAGGGTCAGCTTCCATACCATATTTCAAAATTTTATGTCCTAGTACAATTCCTCCTGCAACCATAAATTAACATTTCTCCCAATTTAGAACTAAATTAGTTCTTTCGCATAACTCTAAAACTTTTTCAAGACAATTTAAGCATGTGTCAAATGATGTTCCAAATACAGAGAAATCATCCATAAATACTTTCAATCCATCATTAATTAACTTACTAAATATAGACATCATACATCTCTGGAATGTTGCAGGCGCATTACATAGTCCGAATGGCATCCTTCGAAAAGCAAAAGTTCTAAAGGGACTAGTAAATGTTGTCTTCTCTTGATCCTCAGGAGCAATAGGAATTTTATGGTAACTGGTATATCCATCTAAAAAGCAAAAATATTTGTGCCCAGCAAGTCTATCTACTATGTGGTCTAAAAATGGTAGAGGAAAGTGATCTTTACTGGGGGTAGTGTTCAATTTTCTATAATCAATGCAAATACGCCACCCAGTAACTTGTCTGATAGGTATTAATTCATTATTTTTTTTGTTTCAACAGTCACTCCTCCTTTCTTAGGAACACAATGAATTGGACTTACCCACGCACTATCTGAAATAGGATATATAATTTCAGTGTCTAACCATTTTAAAATTTCTTTCTTTACTACTTCTTTCATCATTGGGTTTAATCTCCTTTATGGATTAGCTCTTGGTTTATATTGTTCATCTAATATAATTTTGTGCATATAGATCAAAGGACTGATTCCTTTAATATCTGCTAAGGTCCAACCAAAAGCCTTCTTATATCTTTTCAATATATCTAACAGTCTTTGCTCTTGTAAATCATCTAATTTTGAAGATATAATAACAGGTAATGTAGATGAGTCTCCAAAAAACACATACTTCAAGTGGTTAGGTAATGTTTTCAACTCAAGTTCAGGTGATTTTATAATTGAAGGAAATAGATTCTTATCAGCATTTTCTGTGATA
>NW_018231074.1:130055-130792 GCF_001263595.1 Phalaenopsis equestris | reverse complement strand
ACATAATTGGGCATCTGCTCTAAAGCTTCTACGAAGGGAATGTTTACTGTTAACTTCTTAACAATTTCTAAAAATTTGGACAATTGTTTATTTTGTTTGTGTTGCTTCAATCTTTGAGGAAACGATGGTGGAGGTTTTTCCACAGTAATTTTCATTGGTGTAAATGGATACTCTAAGTCTGGGTACTCATTATCCTTTTCTTTTTCAGTATCCACTTTCTCTTTTTCAGTTTCTATTTCTTTTTGCGCTCTTGTCTCCAATTCCTTTCCACTTCGTACCTGAATCGCTTTGATTTGTTCTTTTCCTTGATTTCTAGGATTTTGTTCTACAGTACTCAGAAAAGCTCCTAATGTTCGGTTACTAATCGCAGTAGCGATATGCCCTAATTAGTTTTCAATATTCTTAACAGCAGCTCCTTGATTTTGTAATTGATTTCCTTGAATTTGTAATTGATTTCCTTAATTCTGCAACTGTTGACAAATATTTAATATCAGTTCTTCCATAGACAACTTCTTCTCCTTAATTTGAGTGTTACTATTAAATCCTGGAGGATAAAAAAGTCTATAGTTTACATTTCCTTAGTGGGATGAATTTCCTAATGGGTTGTTTGCCCATTGTTGATTTGTAGAAGAATTGTTATTCAATTAAAATTAGGATGATTCTTCCAACCTGGATTATAATAATTCGTATAAGGGTTGTTAGGTCTATTATTAATAGCATTTAAAGTCTCACACAAA
>NW_018231074.1:128317-129890 GCF_001263595.1 Phalaenopsis equestris | reverse complement strand
TTGGTAGCCATCTCTTCTATTAATGAATAAGCCTCATCAAAAGGTTTTGACATTAACAAACCACCAGCCGCAACATCTATAATCGATCTAAGAGATCCCACTAATCTATTATAAAAAGTTTGAATTATTAACCAATCTGGTAACGAATGATGATGACATTTCCTAAGAAGATCTTTAAATCTCTCCCAAGCTTCATATATTGACTCTCCATCAATCTGACAGAATGATATTATGTCATTTCTTAGTTTAGTAGTCTTGGATGGAGGGAAATATTTGTATATTTTGGATAGAAATTTCTATGAAAGTTCTCCCCAAGTTCTAATAAATCCTGGTGCTAACGATTTTAACCACATCTTAGCCTTATCTTTCAGTGAAAAAGAAAAAAAGTCTAAGTCTAACAGCATCGTTTGAAACTCTGTCATATTTAAAAGTAGCACACAGTTCTAAAAAACTAGCAAGCTGTAAATTAGGATCTTCATTTGGTGTTCCTCGGAATTGATTGTTTTGTATCATTTGGATAATAGCAGGTTTAAGCTCAAATGAATTAGCAGCTACATCAGGATTTTGGATAGATAAGTGAATTTCATCTGTTGTAGAATTTGCATAATCTCGTAAGGGTCTAGGTTGGTGTTCATTTTCTATTCCTTGATTGTCATGTTGTTTTCCATTGTATCATAATTTCTAGGTTTTCTTCTTAATCTTCTAATCTTTCTAACAGTGCGTTCTAATTCCAAATCGTAAGGTATAAGATTTTCAAGTCCAAATTTGCGCATACAATTTGAAATGAGTACACAGTAATATAATTAGCTAAATATAAAATTAAGTTGCAATTTAAGTAAAAAAAATTTAATAATCGTAAATTATTCGTTACTCTTATACTTCCCCGACAACGGCGCCAAAAGCTTGACCGACTTTTTCTAAATCGACAAATACAAGAATTTGATGGCGCTACTAGAAGATTTAATTTCCAGCAACGACATCCAAAGCATCCAAAGACTTCAAAGACTTGATCGTGACTTTATAGATGTGTTTAATTTGATTAAGATGTATAAATATAATATTCAATAATTTTAAAGTCAAATTTGTTAACACAAGTATACGTATCGCACAAGTAATATAGGGCTCTGATGGAGTCCTAGATATCGATCCCACAGGGAGTAGTTAAATCTACGGACTAAGATTTTATAAAAATAATACTTCAATTACAACAACGAAGTTCAATTTGCTTATCTGTCACTAATAGGCAATACTAATAGCTTATCTGTCACTAATAGGCAATTGAAATAAGTATGTAATTTTATTTATAAATTTAACTAAATATGCTAATGAAGGTACGATTGTGATATTTAAGAAAATATCATTCTCCTTGTCTAGAAATTATAGTGAAATGGACAAAATGAATTAGTTCAAATTATATTGTGCCAAATAGGAGCATACATATTCTTTACCTTTTGGTCCAGGAATAAAGAACATTGACTAATCCTATGCTTGGTTACTGATTCTAAGGCTAGGCTGGGAGGATACCGGCTCTCACTTCGGAGCTCCCACGTTCCCCTCACCTGAGGGCTAACAT
>NW_018231074.1:95046-128298 GCF_001263595.1 Phalaenopsis equestris | reverse complement strand
TTGGATGTAATCTTCACTTTAGTTGTAAAACTCAACATATTTTAACAAATCAATTGGCCAGATTGAAAGTAAATTAAGATCAAAGTGAAAAGATCATCACAATTTCTTAAACATTTTTATGGTTTCACAAATTCAAATCATCATTTCACAAATCTCGAGATAAGGAGAAAGACAGAGAAAACTACTCATATTTCATGGGGAAAGTGCAACAAAACTCGGAATTCATATATAAATTCAAATTCATACAAATTATAACAAATAAATAAACTTATCTCTAATTTCTCCCCAAGTAAACTCCTCAAAGTTCCTCTGAATCTCTTCCTTTCTTTACAGCACACAAAACTCCTCTTTGAATTAGCAAGGAAGAAGAAATCTCTCACTTTCCTTCCACTCTTACAATCTCTCGAAGAATTCCTCACAATCACTTCACTATAATGGAACCTTTCTAACCTCGAGGCTCTCTAGAGCTCTCACCACCTCCTCTTTAGTCTCTCCTCGCTCAGCCAAAATCTTTCCTTAATCTTTCCTTTAATGATGTGGATTTTTAAAGTTGTGGATGAGCTTTCCCAAGAGTTGTTTAAACATCCCTTCAAAATTTGGCCTTATCCATTGCACAAGTACACATAACCGTCGATCTCGCTGTCGACCGTCAGCGGCCTCGATGGCGCAGTCGGCGGCCTTCTGGAGAATTTGTCATGTAGACTCGGGAAAAGCTCGCCGTCGGCGGTAGTTCAAATCTCCACATTTTGGTACTTCTTGTCGTCGGCCTTTTGAAGAATTTGTCCTGAGCCTCGGGAAAAACTCACCATCGGCGGTGTCGATGGCGCTGTCGATGCCCTAGTTCAAATCTCCACATTTTGGTCCTTTTTGCTCCAAATCTGCTCCTTTTTTCATCTTTTTGCTCCATTAACTCTAATTCATCATTCCTGCAACAAAACATTAAAAATATCTTTCTTTGAAGTGCAATATCATCAAAAATAGTATAAAATAGGTATGAAAATCTCAACATATCTTTCTCTGGTCACCAGTACAAATTGTTTTTTGCTATAATTGAGGCCTTTGATGAGGTTATTTATTTTCTTACAGATGGAAGAGGAACCTAGAAGGTGAAGAATGGAGTTAACGTAAACTTTCCTATTTCTATGTTAAATGTAGTATCTAAGGCCTAACACTATTTTATTTTTGGAAGAATGATACCAACAAATCGTTATAGTGAGGTAACAATGGATAGAGCCATCTTGAACTTATGTATCTAGCAGGTGATGAGGATAGATGTAGGCTCTATTATTTGTAAGAACACTCGACGTATTGCTTTGGGAGAGACCACTGATGGTTTAGCTCACCCTGCCTTGATCTTCACACTATGTGAACTGGCAGGAATTGATTTTAGAGCAGATAAGGAGAGGTTTGAACCTCTCAAACCTATTGGGTCTGCCAATATAAAGACTTATGAATCTCATGTTGGATAGAGATTTGGAAGTAGGACCAGTTATATTCCTTCTACTTCAAGTACTTCTAGTACCCATACTATCCAGGAACTTATGGAGCAAATGATGATCCAACAGTGAGATATCTTAATAATGGATAGTAGAATGAAAAATATGGATGCCAGAAATGCTCACAATGATGATTTGATAAGATAGAAATTTGAATATGATGCTGCTTATGATGATGCAATGGTCAGAAGAAGAAGAAGAAGGCGACGATTGGTGATGAGTTACTTAAATTTTTTTTATTTATGTTTAGTTTATTATTGAGATTGTTTGTTTGTAGACTGTGATACTTTATTTTAAGTGTATGTTGTATTGTGAACAATAGATATGTGAAACTGTTGGAAGTTGTTAGTTTTTAGTACTTTGTTGGATGTATTTGTAGTTAACTCTTTCTCCGCAAATTTTTATATGTATTATGTGTATTTAATGTTCTAAGACTTCTAAATTTTCATATTAGTACCTGTAATATTTCAGAGTTAAATTTCAAATCAGAACCTTCAACAAGTATGTCTTTTCTTTATATATTAAATGTTTTCTTTCACCCTTTATTTTTCAATTTTCATGCAAAATCTTTTAAAAATTTAAGTTTTGGTGGGGGGGGAGAAAAATTCCATTTTAAAGAAAAGAAACTTAATTTTATTTGTCATCAATTAGCTATATTTTCAAAATATTTTAAAATTTAGCATGACCTTTGGTATTACAGGATAACTTTAGATTAGTATATCTATGTTTCTAAATATATAGTAAACTCTAAATATATAGTAAACTTAAGTAAAAAATTTTGAATAATAAAGGTTAATTTTAGAGAGTAAGATATTTGGTATGATATAATACGACTATGTTTTTCTATTTTAAGTAAACAAATTTGTATTTTTGAAGTATTAAAAATGTTAGAGATTCATGTAAGAAGAAAAGAATAAAACTTTATGTAAAAATCTTTAAGGCTAATATAAATTTATAAAGTGAAGGAATGTGAAAATTTTTTAAATTTAAGAAGAGGATAATGAAGTTCAATATCATTAAAGGCTATTCAAATATAGTAATCCTCACATTAAAAAAAAAGAAAGAAAAGAAAAAGAGAATGGAAAAGAAAAAAAGAGAAAAGGATTCAAAATGATCCTAGGAAATAAAAGAAAAGATGTGAGGAGAAGTTTTGTGAGGAGAAGTGTGAGGAGAAGTTTGAGGAGATGCCTAATTAAAATTTGGCTTCACTTGAATCAACTTACAGAAGAAGGCTTGGCTACATTTTCTAAACTTATATTTCGGTATTATCATATTTACTAATAAAGTTTCATAAAGTTCCTTTTCATATGGATATTCTAAGTGACTTTCATATGAATAATTTATAATTTTCCTTGAAAAGAATAGAGAATTAGAAATCTTAGATTTGACTGTTAAATATTCTTATACCTTTAGTATTAACTGGAGTTATTTTAAATTTTCTTAAGTTATACTATTATATTTAGTGGACTTAAATATAGAAATCTAAAAGTTAAAATCTTTGTCATGAGTTATATTTTTATGTAGTAAAGGAGTTACTTGAGGGCAAGTAACATTAAGTTTAGATATTTTATACTCATCTTTGGTGATATTGCATTTTAATGGAATGTATTTTTTTATTTTATTGCAGGTTGTTGATTTTTAGGAGTTGCAGCTAAAAGGAAGCAAAAAGGATGAAATTTGGAGTCAAAATGAATAATTTGAAAAATTATTCAGAGCCGATGACACCTGACTAGGCACCAACGACACCGTTTAACTGAGAAGATAGACTAAATTAAATGGCCTCTGGTGCCGACAACACCAGAATGGGGGTCGACGGCAGCAGAATGGGTGCCGACGACACCAGAATGGGTGCAGACTTTGTTTCTAGAAGATTCGACAAATTTGTTTGCTTTTTGAGGAGTTTTTGGATGCACCTATTGGAGAACTGAACCTATGCGTTATTAATAGCCAAAATTGATCAGAAAACTCGCTCTCCTTCATCTCTCTTAACCATCCATCGCCCCTTCATGCCACTTTACATCATTCCACACCATTAGTTAGTTATTTTATTTATAGTTTTGAGTTTTTATGGTGAGTTTAAGTGTGAATTCTTCTCTAAGAAATGTATAGTTTTGAGTTTTTATGGTGAGTTTAAGTGTGAATTCTTCTCTAAGAAATGTTGGAAAGGAAGAGAAGTGACATATTTCTTCTTCCTACATTTCTTAAGAGAGGCTTCAAGGGATTTGTTTTGAGAAAGAGTTTCGGATAAGTGTTATTTGTTTATTATTATTGTATGAACTTCCTTTTATATATGAAATTTATGTTTTGTTGTATCTTTCTCATGAAGTTTGAGTAGTTTCCTTTATCTTTCTCCCTACTCTGAGATATGGTGAAATGAAGAGATAAATTAGACGTGCTAATGTTAAAATTCAAAATAAATTGTGATAGCTTTTCAACTCCACTCTTAATTTACTTTTTGAGTTAACCAATTGAATTGTTAAAATATGTTGTGAAACATATGATCTGGGAAATCGAGTATGAGTTCTACAACAGAGTGAGAATCACATTTAAGTTCATGAACAAGTATTTTGTTCATGGAAATAAGTGCAAATAAAAAAGGAAATATACTTTGTTAGGTGTAGAATTGGAGATTTTTAGGGTGACAGACTAGAAATCCTCAATTCGATCTTAATGTATAAAAACTAAAGCGAGTGTTAGCCTTCAAAGGAAGGGAAGTGGGAGCTCTGAAGTGGGATCCATTATTCCTCTAGCCTAGCCACGGATTTAGGGAATAAACCTATGATTATCCAATGATTTTCTATAACACTGAATCAGGGTAGAGAATTAAAATTGCTCATATTTGACAGAATACATATTTAAACCATTCATCTCATCTCATTTCACCAAAAACTCATTGTATTAGGAAAGATGCTTTTTCATATAAAGATGCTTTTTCATATAAAGCTTTTTCATATAAAAAAACTTCATCACAGAAACATAGTTTAGTAGTTACTATTTTAAAACTCTGCATTTAAATTATGCTAGTAGTTAATATTATAACTTTTATAGTATCTTAAACATTCAAGATTAGTGGCAGTAATTTTGATAATTTTATATTATTTATGTGAATTTTCTAGTTAATTTATCATCTCAAATTTAAAATTTCCTCGTGGGATCGATATTTGGGACTTAAATAGAATGTTTTATATTACTTGATAACAATATGTATACTTGCATAGAATAACGACATTAAGAGCTTAACTTTATTATTTTTAAAATACCACATCAAGATTTTGGCACTGTTGTAAAGCGGAGTCAACTTTATAAATTTGACACAACTAAATTTCCGTCGCATCAGTTATCAGTGTGGTTTGATTTAGTGTGCTTGAGAGTTATGATTATTAGTGTTGTATTGTGTTTGCTTTAGTGTGGATTGATCAATTTGATAGATGATTGGTAGATGTTTGGATTGTTACTAGTTTGATTTTATTTTTGTGTGTCATGAGGGAGGTGATTGATTAACTTCTTATTATGGTTAGTCTTGTATGTTCTCTTGTAGTAGTTGGATTGAAGAGTCCACTACAACTTGGGTCTAGCCAGGGACTTGAGTTTTAGAAGAGACATTATGAATTTATCAGTGACAATTCCATCTCAATTTTGTTACATCCTTTCTTTGACCTTATTTTCATTTGGTAGAAGTAGCTAACCTATTAGATGAGTAACATGTGGATGAATTTACACTATCCTTATAAATGCTAGATGTCTTAATTATTAAGATATGATGATGCCTGATGTTGGTGCTCGAGAATCAATATATCAGGGATATTCCTATCTTTGAGATTAGAATCTATAAAATCATTTATAAGTACCCAATATATTTGTGTAGTGATTCCTTTAAAAATTGGAAGTAAATTAGTGAGATGTGATGAGTTAAAGAAAGAATTGATCTCATTTATTATGTGTGTTTGTGTTTGTGTTACAATAATATATAAGACTTTAAGAACATTTTTATATTACTATGCTAATATCAATTATGCTAGTTAGAATTTTGTTTAGTTAATTTCATTATAGTATGTTTAGTTTAGATTTACTTTATGTTACATGTTTTCTATCTTGATAAATAATTGTAGATGTTTTTGATAGACATTTGTGGTATATAGAATTTCTAAACTGTTTTTCTTCCTAGTTATATTTTCTGCACTAAATTCTATACATGTTAAAAATCAAGTTTGGGGGTAGGAAGAAAAATAGATTTTAAAGCTAAGTATACTTCCTTTTAGTTTAATATTATTGCGAGCATATTTTAGGCTAGATTTACTTTCTCCTGCAGTCATTCTATCCTGATTATGCATGTATATGAATTTGATAGGATGCTGTAGTAGCTAGTAGATTCAAATTTATTTTTTCTTTGTACTACATTTTATGGAATTAAGTGCAAAATATTTAAAAATTCAAGTTTGGGGGAAAGAAAATTTTCTTTTAAAAAGAAGTAAACTAAATTTTATTTGCCCTAAATTAACTATATTTTTAAAATTAATATAACTTAACCTTGGATATTAGAGTTTAACTATAAATGATTATATTTATGTTTATAAATTTTATGGTAAATTTAGGTAAAAATTTTTAATTACGAAGATTAATTTTAAAGTTAAAGATATTTGATATGAACGGATAAGCCTATGTTTTTCTTTTTAAAGTAAAGAAAATTGTATTTTTGTAAGTATTAAGAATCTTAAAGTTTCATGTAAGAAGAAAAGAATGAGACTTTATTGAAAAATCATCAAAACTAATATGAATTTATAAAGTATAGAAAGGTAAATATTCTTAACTTTAGGAAGAGGATAGTGAAGTTCAAAATTATTAAAGGCTATCCAGATATAGTATTCCTCACATAAAAAAAAGAGAAAGAGAAAAGAAACGATTGAAAAGATCTTGAATAAAAGAAAAGAAAAGGAGAAAAAAAAGAAAAAGAAAAGAAATAAAAATAAAAAATTAGAATGTGAAGAGAAGCTTGAGGAGATGCCTAATCAAAAATTGGCTTCACATGAATCAATTTGAGGAGAAGGCAGGCTTTATTACATTTTCTAAACTTGTGTTTGAGTATTAGCACCCTTAATAGTAACGTTTTCATGAAATTTTTTTTCATATGGATATTCTAAGTATCCTTGATATAACAAGTTACAATTCTTCTTGAAATAAATGGAGATTTAGTAATCTTAAATTTAATTGCTAAGTATTCTTAATCTTAAATTTAATTACTAAGTATTCTTATATTTATAGTTTTAATCTAAGCTATTAAAAGTTTTTCTTGAATTATTTTATTTATTTTATTAAACTAAAGTATATAAGTTTATAAGTTAATCTCTATCATAAGTCATATTTTCATATAGTAAAAAGGTTACTTGAGGACAAGTAACATTTAAGTTTGGGGGACTTTTGTATGTCTTAGAAATAAGTACTTTTTCATATATATTTTATGCTCAATTTTAATGATTTTTAATGATATTACACTTTAAAGGAATGTATTTTGCATATTTTTTGTTTTAGGGACAAGAAATGGAGTTTTGGAAAAAAAGAAGCAAAAATGGTGCAATTTGGAACAAAAACGAGCAAGAAAGAAAATTTTGTCCTCACAAATTTTGATATGTCTTTATATGCTTAATTTCTTTTACACTTCTCACATATTTTTAAATGAAATTACTCTTTAAAGCAAGGTTTTTATGCTTATTTTATAGGTCTATCTGTTCGGAATGCAATGCATTTGAAATGGGGTGAAACATAGCTAAAACGGAGTCAAACAAAGCAAAATGGTGGAGCTGCGTAGGGTGGGGGCAAATGGCGCCAGAACCGGCGGCGACAGCTTCAGAGTGCAGAAAGAAATGTGAAAATGGCGCTGACAGTGCCCAAAACATAGCCGACAGAGCTCGAGACAGTGTGGATGCGATGCTGGGCGAATTTCTAGAAAATTCAATATATTTGGACACTTTTTGGAAGGTTGCTTGAGGCATCTCTTGGGAAACATCTCTTGTGAAATTCGTCCATACACTATAATAAAGTGCTTTTATGTCAGAAAAAGTGTTGTGTGTGAGTGGGAAAATATAGAGAATGTTTAGAGATCTTAGAATAGGAGTAGAAATGTAGATTTCTATCTTTTTTGGAGAAATTGGTGAGGGGATTTTTAGAGAATTTGTAAGGGAATGTTCTAGCATTGCATGAATCAGCGAGAGACTTTGTCAGAGAGATTTTCATCTTTCTTTCAAGGGTAAAAGGTTAAGTATTGTGTTGTTTGTTATCTTATGATTTTGTAAACACTTATCTAGTGGATTTGCTTTGATGTAATGAAGTTTTTCATTGTGTTTTCTTTATGCTTTGAAAAGTGTTTTCCTTACCCTTTCTTCTTTATTAGTAATAGCGACATGAGAAGATTATTCTATTTTTTTTCTCTTACTTTTCTTTTGCAATGCATAAGATTCATGTTTAGGATATTGGGATGCATGCTTGAAGAAGTTTTAATTATTAATGTGATGGTTTTTACTTGCATTATATTTACATTAATATAAGGACCCGTTGTAGTGTTAAAATTCGTTGTAATTGCATTGAGACCCGGGAGGGCAGTGTAATTCTCAACAAAGTGGAGCCACGTTCAAATTCCATGGATGAAAAGTTCATGGGGGTTGATTGCAAATAAAGAGGAAAACATATATATCGTTGGGCATAAAATTGGAGATTTAAGGGTGATAGACTAAAATCCCCAATTTGGTCTTAGATTTTAAGAAATAAAGCGAGTGTTAGCCATCAGGGGAAGGGAAGTGGGAGCTCTGGAGTGAGAACCAGTATCCTCCCAGCCTAACCATGGATTTAGGGACTAAACCTGAGACTGGCCAATGATTTTCTATAACACTGAATCAGGGTAGAGAATTAAAATTGCTCCTATTTGGCACATACAATATTTAACGTATCTCATTCCTATACATTATCGAATTTACTACAGAAGAATGATAGTTATTAACATCTTAAAATTCTCCAAATCAATTCATCCAGAAAGGGTTAACTTTAGAATTAATATTTACATTTAGGAATAGTAATTATCCTTACATTTAACATTTGCATTTAGGAGTAGTTGCTAGATAAAACACCATTTTAATCGACATTCCAAACTAAGGACTAATAGTAGTAGATTGGAGTTTGACTAAGAGCATCTTTCCTCACTTCCTCGTGAGATCGATATTCAAGGCTTAATTAGAAAGTTCTATATTACTTGAAGCGATACGTGCACTTGCGTAGAACCCAAAGTGTGTGAACTGTTTGCTATATTTTATAATATTTAATTTTGTATATTATTTGCTAAATATAGATTGGGTCAAGTTTTTAGCCGTCTTTTAAAAGCTAAATTACTACATAATTATTGGTCGGGTTGAGTTTTTGACACCGTCTCAGGGGAATTAAATTGACATAAAACACGCACAAAAACAACACACACTAGGGGCGCATCAATTTACCCTTTCAGAGGTCCATTAAAAATTATCAGTAGTCATCTCTTCAATTAAAGAATATGCTTTATCAAATTGTTTTGACATTAATGATCCATCAGAAGCAGCGTCACTTATCGTTCTAAGAGATCCAACCAATCCATTATAAAAAGTTTGAATTATTGACCAATCTAGTAGCACAATCTGGCAATGCATGGTGTGGACACTTTCTAAGGAGATCTTTAAATCTTTCTCAGGCTTCATAAATTGATTCCTTTTCAAACTGACAAAAAGATGTAATACCATTTTTAAGCTTAGCAGGCATTATAAAAAGTTTGAATTATTGACCAATCTAGTAGCACATGGTGTAGACACTTTCTAAGGAGACCTTTAAATCTCTCCTAGGCTTCATAAATTGATTCCTTTTCAAACTGACAAAAAGATGTAATACCATTTTTAAGCTTAGCAGGTTTTGAAGATGAGAAATATTTAGATAAAAATTTTTGTGATAAATCTCCCCAAGTTCTCATAGATCCAGGTGTTAACGAGTTTAACCACATCTTAGCTTTATCCCTTATCTAAGTCTGAAGACATCATTCGATACTCCATCATAATTAAATATAGCACACGATTCTAGAAAACTAGAAAGGTGTAAAATAGGATCTTCAGTTGGTGTTCCCCCAAAATAATTGTTTTGAACCATTTGAACCATTTGGATAATAGCAGGATAATCTCAGGTCTAAGCTCAAATGAATTAGCAGCTACAATAGGGTTTTATATACTTAAATGAATTTCATCTATTGTAGAATTAGCATAGTCTTTTAAAGTTCTCTGATGATGTTCATTGTCATTTCCAATATTACTCAAATTGCAAGTCATTTTGCTAATATGGTCTATCTCTTTTTGTTGTTTTCAAATTTTTCTAAATGTTCTTTCTAACTCAGAATCGTAACGTACTAAATTTTCAGATCTTACACTATGCATAAATAAACACAACAAGTATGAATGCTAAGCTTTTAAAAGTAAACTTACGAAACACTCATAAATAAGAAAATATTTAAACTAAACTACAATCACTTTTTTTATTTTCTTAGGTTTAAAAAATAAAAATACTACAAATTATAAAATAACTTACTACTACTTTATGTTACTTTGCCGACAACGACGACAAAAATTTGATGTGGGTGGATTTAGTGTGTTAATTTTGTAAATATTTTAAATATTACAAAATACACACGTAATTATAAAATAACTTACTACTACTTTATGTTACTTTGCCGACAACGACGACAAAAATTTGATGTGGGTGGATTTAGTGTGTTAATTTTGTAAATATTTTAAATATTACAAAATACACACGTCAGATACAATAGCAAATATGCAAATTAATCCCAACAAAATAACTTCAGTTAAAATAGTTTTATTTTTTAAAAATCTTTAAACTACCAAATCCCCTTTAAAATAATGCAAGTATGCGTATCACTCAAGTAATAAAGGGCTCTAATGGAGCCATAGATATCGATCCCCCAGGAAAGTTGGAAAAGCCAATAAATAAGTTCTTAAGATTGTAATGTAAAGTGTAATATTTAAAACTACACAAAAAGTAAAGTGCAAAGTTTGATATTAAGTAATAAGTGAATGTTATTTAAAATGCAGTTGAGAGATAAAATTAACTAAACTATATGCTAAACTCATAAATTGTTTTGTGCCAAATATGAGCAATCATATTATTTAACCTCTTCCTAGTGCATAAAGAATATTGACTAATTCAGAGTTTGGTCCCTAATTCTGTGGTTAGGGTGGGACAATACCGACTGCCACTCCAGAGCTCCCACAGCACTTCCTCACCTGAGGGCTAACAATCTCGCATCAGTTTTCAATCAACTGAACAAAAATGGGGATTTCAATATATCACCTTAAAATCTCCAATTCTGTATCCAACAAAGCATATTTCTCTATTTATTTACACCCAACTCCATGGATGAAATACTCTCTCAAGAAATCAAATGTGATTCTCCCCACGTTATAAAAATTATAGCCCTTTTGGAACATATGTTTCTCAACACATTTTAACATTTAAATTGATCATATCAAAAATTAAATAAAGATCGAAGTTCAAATCTCATAAATTATTTATATTTAAAATCATATAAAACAAAATAAATTCTTCACAAAAACATATCTCAAAGTAGGGAGAAGGATAAAGAACAATACTCATAATTCATGAGAAGAATACGATAAAACACGGATTTCATATATAAAAACAAATTAAAAATAAAAGAAATAATAGACACAACTTTTCTCACAATCATTCTCAAGCAAATCCCTAGAAGTTCTCTCCAAGTCTTAATCTCTTTACAAACACTCTCAATTCTCTCTTAGAAGTGTAATGAAGAAGAAATCTCTCACTTCTCTCACTTTCCCTCTCTACTTTCCCTCTCTTCTTACAATCCTTGAACAAAATCTCCAAGCCCTTGACTTTCTCTCTATCTCTAACTCTCCTTGTCTTCACGCCACCTCCACTCTTATCCCTAGACTTCCCTCTTCTTTAACAAAGACTCCAGCCCTCTAAAAAGAATTCAAAATTCCCTCTAAAATTCTGTCCAAAAGTCAACTCTTTTGAATTCAAAAGACATGTCCATTGATCCAAGAGACATATCCCTTCATAAAAAACCTTCCAAGTGCCTAGATGCATTGAATTACTCCAAGGGGTGTCTGAACGAGTGTCCCTTTGAAAATTCACACAAAATTCGTCTCGAACCGACTTAATCTGCAAAAAAGTTGTCCATGGCACATCTGGTGCCAATCTGGCGCATCATACGCCAGTTTACTGAAGACCGCGATGTTCTAGGTTTCGGCGCGTCTGACGCCAATCTGGTGCATCATGCGCCAGTTTACTGAAGACTGCGCTGTTCTGGGTTTTGACACATCTTGCGTCAGAATTCAAAAATTCGCTATTTTGGCTCTAAATTTTGTCTTTTTAGCTACTTTTGCTCCAAATGCCTAAAATTGATATACCTTCAACAAAAATATGAAATACCCTTCCTTAAAGTGAAATATCATAAAAAATAATTATAAAATAAATACTTAAAACTACATATTATTTTGGTGTATCAATATACCATTTGGTAGAGGCAAAAAATATAGTGCTATATTAAAATGATGCATGGATACTTTTATTTCTAAATGTATTTCTAAACAAATTCATCATTTTGATGTGGTGGAAGGTTGTGCTAAAATTTGGAACGTGGGGCTAAAACCTTTGCTAGCTTTCTCTACATGGCGTTTCAAATTTAAATTTTTACCTGTGAATGATATCCTAAATTTAAAAGGCCTACTTTTCCCTTCTGTTTGCTAACTTTCTTAATAAGAGGAGAAATCCTTTTTACATTTTTTTCACAGTCTCAATTTGCTTCCTTCGTGTGGCTTGAAATGGTCAAGTGTTTTAGTTTTTTCCTTTCATGTGCTGGGTATAATTCTTTGGAACAATGCTTAAATAACTTGATTTATATGGTAATGTTAGTCATTTACAAAGTCTTATGTCTTATATGATGTTGGTTCATTTGGATGGGAAGAAATAATAAAAAACCTGTGGATTTTTGTATAACAATAAAGAGGGTGATTATGTAAATTTAAGCTTTTATTTAAAAAGTTCTTAAATTTAATAGATGCAAAGCATCTAATATTTCATCCCCATCACATACGAAAATGAAGATGAAAATTATTTGTGAGCCTTATTGGAACTCCTCTTGCACCTCTCAGGTTCGGTTCGTATATTTGTGCAGTCTGAATTTCCTACTCTTAAAATTAATGTAGATGGCTGCTATGCTGATGCTCGGGCTAGTGTTGAAGGTTTTTTCCAGGATAGCTCTGGTAAGTGCTTAATTTTCTTTGCTACTACTTGCACGCTTATTTCGGCACTCCATTCAGAGGTCATAGCGATATTATATTGTTTGTTTTCGGGGTATGTATTGTCTTCAAATTGATACAGATTCAAAATTGGCGTTTAATATTTGCAAAACTACTTCTATTTTCCCTTGGTATAGTATAGATTTTGGGAAGAAAAATGCTGCGTAGCAGTCTTATTTCAGATTAGATGGACTCACTGCTACATAAAAGCGAACAAGCTGGCGGACAACTTGGCCAAATGGGCCGCCAGCTCGTGTTCCGTTCAGATTGGGTTTTCTCCTCCTTAGAAGTTTGCTCATCTTATTTTCGCTGATCGATGCTCTTTTCGAACTATTAGAATTGTTTGTTGATGTGTTTGATGTTTTTTGGAGCGTTTATTGCATGTGTTATATATTTCGTGGAGGTATATAATAAATAAAATTAGATGATTTTCCCAATTTCCTGATTGAATAACAAGAAATTTTTTAGCAATTCTCACTTCATGTACAATGTATATTTATTAATTTTTATAAGTTTATAAAAAACCCCTACGGATTAGAGTGCAATTTCAAGTGGATATATGTAGAGGTTAGAGCAATAAAAATTTCGGACACTGAAGAGAGCAGAATAAACACCTCCATTCTAGCTGCTCAGTTCCCCACACTAAACGTTAAAGGAGTATGAATCATGTATTTATTGTAATTAATGTAAAATTTCTTTTCAAAAGTGATTTTTCAGAAAAAAAAGTGATGAAAAGAGAACCCATAGAAGTGGAGTTGCACACAAGAACTTAGTAATATCAAAAGAACTATCGATGGACTTATACTAAGATGCAAAGAGCTTTGGTAATTATTACAATTTAATTAATTTATACTTTATCTGATATTTTATTATATTTTCTATTATCTTTATTTTTGTAACATGAGTATATGCAACTCAAGGATCTTCGGTCATTCTCCTACAGAGGAGGGATTTTTTGGTTGGTCATCTCAACATTCAGAATTTTTCTCATGGGGGCAATGTAATGGGAGAGAGAAAGAAGAATAGAAAATTAAAGATTAGGCGAACACAATCCTGAAAATGTTGTACACAAATTTTTCTATAATGATGGAGAGAATATAAAAGAAGAGGTGGTAAGAAGGGAAATGGCTACATACACTTAAGATATAAATTCTCAAATGAGTATATTTCAAACTAAGAAGAAGATAATTCTCTGCCAATGATCAAAATTTAAATAGCTATAGGAACTAGATGAGAATGAAGATTGGTGAGTGTTAGGAGAATTCAGACTGTACGAGATCATTTTCTATTTCTTGTTGTTGGATGAAATGAATAATTATTTGCCTCTACTAATGGCAGTGTTTGGAATATTTATCAATGTGCTATTAGAAATATAAACATTTTAATGGAAATATTTATATTTTAGTACGTTTAAATTATAAATTATTCATGTGCCATGAATTAAAATGTTTCTAGTGTTATTGTTTGACGTGTTCTGAATATTTATGTGTTATCACAAATTGTAGGTGCAAAACTATAACGAATTGAATCTTTGGTGGATGTTTTCCTAGAAGTGGATGCTATTAAATACAGCAGAATTTTCTAGAATTTCACAACACTGATTTTTTTTTTAGGGGCATACTGATGACTTTCCAGTAAATTATCCATTGAAATTGTTGATGGATAGTCTGGTGGTGATTTTGGCCAATTCTCCTTAGCAGACAATCCATTAGTCATGGGCTTCTAAAATTTGCCATAATTGTTTAAGGAATTACATAAATCGTACCCAAAACATAGCCATTCTCAAATCTAGCACCCTTTTACATCTAGTTTAAAAATTCTCACTCAAATTTCAAAATTTATGATAAATCCCAACCTATAATTATCATTTTTTATCAAGTTCTAAATGGCTTGATTGTGGCACTCATAAATACATCGGTTCGGTAGGTCAAAAGTATCACATGGATACTACATTTTATAAAAAGTAATATCTTAGATGCTATGTATGTAATTATCCATTTTTAAAAAATCCATTTTTCTTACCTTTCCAACATTTTTTTGAATAAAATCCATTTTTTTTAATATGCTTTTTGTAACAACAACAACAACAACAACAAGCCTTTATCTTGTTAAGTAAGGATGGCTACAAGAATCCTTTTCTCGGTTGCTTCCTATTGAGTGTCATTTTTTCATTTAATTCTAATAAATTAAGATCATTTTTATAGAATATGCCCACATCTTTCTCAGTATACCTCTGCCTTTCTTAACATAAGTCAAATCTAAAACATCTACTCTCCAAATTGGATGATCAGATGGTCGAAGTTTAATGTGACCAAACCATCGAAGACGACTCTATAATTTTATCTACCACTTGAGCTACACCAACTTTATCACAAATATATTCATTTCACATTTTGTCTAAAGCATCAAGCCACTCATCCGCCTAAGCATTAACATCTCGTCAACACTTGACTTTGTTTGATGCTTCTCCTTTAAATGTATACAATAGGCCCAATGCACTCCTCCATTTCAACCAACCCACTTCAGTTCTACTAATAACATCCCTATCTATTTTTAATATGTTTTTGGTATTTGTCAAAATTGATTTCAAGGAGCATTTCCTAAGAAGATTAGAATCCACCAAGAAAGCTACCAAAATTTAGAGTCTGTTTGGGGCAGTTGTAGCTTATCCAACTTATCCAGATAAGCAGCTTATCAGGATTCTGACCATTTGGTTTGTGCGTTTGAAAACAGCTGATTCTAGATAAATGATCATTCTGCCCCTATTATGAATATGTTGTTTAGCTATTTGATTTTTGCATCTGGAAAAAAGCTGATTTGCAGCAAATAACATTTTTCCTTATTGAACACCATCCCATAATAGCTTTGAAATTATAACAAGTAACTTTGCAACTTCTTCACAGCAAATTTTCTTGCATTTGAAAAAACTATAATGTCATCAGCATAAACTAAATGGGTAACAGAAATATTAACTCTGTGTTTGTATTGGATGTGTGAAGCTTGTAGATCTTCATGGAGAAGCCTAGATAGGTAGTCCAAAGCCAAAATGAACATAGTTGGAGATAGAGGATCCCCTTGTTTGAGACCTCTGGTAGCATGGAAGAAGCCATTAGATTGTTAATTAGTGAGAACAAAATGTGCATTATTCCCCAACTTGAAATCAAAATACATAATTTCTTGGAGAAACCCCTAGACAGTAAAGTATCTTATATGATCTCCCAACTAATAGTATCAAAAGCTTTTTGTAGATCTACTTTATAAATAAGGTTACCAACTCTGTAAGATTTTTCCATATCCAAGAGCATTTCCTGAGCAAGCAATACATTATCAGCAATAGACCTTCCCTTTACAAAGGCTATTTGTTTGAGGCTTATAAGTTTAGAGAAGTGCGGTTGAGACCTTCCCAAAAGGATTTCACTAATCACTTTGCTGAGAACACTGTTGAGACTAATTGGTCTGAAATGCTGACATTTGCTTCTATCATTATCTTTAGGGATGAGAGTAATGCTGGAGTAGCTGAAATAATTAGGGAGATCTGAGCATTGAAAAAACCTCTTAATAGCCTAGACCACATCCCTTTTAATTAAGTGTCATGTCATTGGGAAGATCTGTAAGCTCCAAAGTTCTGAGGTACTCTCTTTCCTTAATGCAAAAGGCTATGGTTGATAAGAGATTTATCCTGAGAGGGGGAAGTGAAAAGAGTTTGAAAATAGGATACATGATCATTGAAAAAAGTAGTTGAAACAGTAAGCCACTCCCCCCTAGTACTCAAAATTCTATGAATGGCATTACACTCCCTCCTATATTTGATGCAAGCATGGTAATACTGATTGTTCCTGCTCCATCCGAAAACCTAGTGATTGTTGCCTTCTGTTTTAAGAATGCTTCCTTCCAGGCGATAACAGTGAGTAGGTTCTCAATGGATTGAAAGAGTTTCTCCTCTGAAATTTGCCCAGTGTTTCAGCCTGCTCCAATAACACTACTTCCTATTTAGCCTATTTAACCCTGCTATAAATGTCACCAAAAGAAGTTCAATACCAAATATTGAGAGCCTTGCCAATTTTTTCTATAATTGCCATAATCCAACTCATGGGTTTGAATGATGAACTTCTTTTTAATTATGTTTGATGATATTGAGGAATTTGGGATGAGTAGATCACATATTTTGATACCTAAAAGGGTATTTGCCTTTAGGAGATGAACTAGCAATGGATAACAAAAGAGGCCTATGATCTGATGTAGCCAAGATTAACTGAGTTATATTTGTATGAATGAAATTATGAAGCCAAGATT
The DNA here is from genome assembly GCF_001263595.1 of Phalaenopsis equestris. Taxonomy (NCBI): domain Eukaryota; kingdom Viridiplantae; phylum Streptophyta; class Magnoliopsida; order Asparagales; family Orchidaceae; genus Phalaenopsis; species Phalaenopsis equestris. The sequence continues at coordinate 111,152 of NW_018231074.1, read as the reverse complement.
TATTAACCAAAATTCTATCAAGCCTAACCTAAGTGTGCAATTGTTTCCTCCTCTCCAGGGGCCCCCCCCCCCCCCCAATGCTTATCAGACAATTGAAGTCTCCCCCAATACCCAATTAGAGAACATACAATTACTGATGGAGAGTAACTCATCCCACAATTCATTTCTATTAGTTTTGGAGCACCCAACATAAACAAATGTAGCATAACCTTTATGTCCTTCAATACAAAATGAACAGTGAACAAAATGTGGATTATCAATAATGATGGAGCATGCCACCTTATTTCTACATCAAATCCAAATCTTGTTGTTGAAGTTAGCAAAATATTTAAAGCCATTAAACTTTTTTATGATTTTTTTTAGGGTACCTGTAAACCAAAGGTTCCAAAATAATGATTCACCAAAAATATGTTTCCTATTGAGATGTTGTAGTCTTTTTATTTAGTTGGGGTGAGCTACCCCCCTAATGTTCCACACAAAATGTTAATCATTGTGGATAGATTTGGATCTCCCCTAGTGATGGAAAATTTTATGTATGCAATGTAAATATCTTTCAATACTACAAAACACATATGACAACACAAGCAGTAAATATGTAGATAAATCACAATAAAAATCACTTCAGTATAAATAGTTTTATATTTTAAAATCCTTAAGCTATCAATTTTAGTAATTACGCAAGTCTACGTATAACTCAAGTAATAAAGGTCTCTAATTGAGTCCTAAGTATCGATCCCACTAGGAGACAAAAATTTCTATGATTATAATGTAAAACACAATATTCAAACTATAAAAACTTAAGTATAAAAAAACAAATATAAAGTAAATTTATAGTATGATAAAAGAAATGTAACTAAAAGAACTAAGTTAAATAAGCTAAATTCTAAACTTCAAAGTTAAACTTACTAAGACTAAACAAAGTTTTGTAACAAGAGTTCAAATTTAAGAAAGTATCCTTCCTTTTTATAATGAGTTTATTCTTAGTGAAGTAATTAAAATCATTTTTTTGGTAAAAGAGCATTATTCGACTTTATATTTTGTTCCATAAAAAAAGTACAATACAAAAGAAGAGGCCCGATGAACCTATAACTCACTCGGTAAAAACAAAAAATCATAAGGTTCCTCCACCTCCAAAAAGAGAAACAACTCAACATAAACAAAAAAAACAAACATAAAAATAAAAATCAATAACCAAAAATAAGCTCCAAAATAGCCAATTGAGAAAGAGCACTCGACACCACAGTAGAACAACAACAAAATTCGAAAAAACACCAACTTTTGCTACCCAATTAGAAACCATATTACCTTCCCACTTAGTATGCAAAAATATGCTTGATCTAATGAATAGTATTCTAATGGTGCTTAACCAGAAACCTGCAAGATTTTCATAAAACAAGAGAATCTGTTCCATTAATAATATGCTTCCAACCAAACTTTTTTTCCACCAGGAAAGCAAATACAACTGCATCCACCTCTGCTACCAATGGAGAGGTAGAATAAGAAGCCGCCATAAACCAACATATTATAAATCCCGAAGAGTTCCTACAAACACCACCCACACTTGCAGAATTAAGATTCCAACTCTCATCTGTATTAAGCTTAATAAAATGCATCATAAGACAACACTATTGATCTCTAATCGAATTCTTAGTCTTCTTAACAAAAGAGATCTATAAAAACTGAAAAACTCCCAGCAGCCTACTAGTAAAAGCACTTTTGGAATGAACAAAAGTAAGAGTCTTCTTTAAGTAATTGAGAATCATACCAACATTATGAGTAATACCAGACAGCTCATTATTGTATTTTGCATTATTCCTTGTTATCTAAATAATACAAATGATAATAGAAGGCACGTTGATACAAAAAGGAAGCCCCAAACAATTCCAATCCTTATAAATGTTAGAAATAATAGCATAACAACCCCTTTCCTGATAATCCACAGTTTAGAAATATCTTGCACCCAGATTTCAGTAGCAAAACAACAATTTCAAAACAGATGCATAACACTCTCCTCATTTGGTTTACAAATAACACAGGAAAAAGAAAGGTGTAACTCTTTCATCTTCAAAATATCATCAGTGGGTATAGAATTATGAAGCACACGCCACACAAAGAAAGAAATGGATGGCTTCACCCAACCATTCCAATTCCACTTAAGATCGATGATCTCAAGAAAGTATAGTTGTGTAAAATTTATAAAGTTGACTACGCTTTGCAACGATGCCAAAAACTTGATGTAGTATTTTATGAATAATAACGTTAAACACTTAAAGTTGGGATTCTACACAAGTATACGTATGGTTATTTAAGTCTCAAATATCAAACCCATGGAGAAGGTTTAAATTTGAAATGATAAATTAATTAGGAAATTTACAGAAATCAAACAAAATTAAATTATTGTCACAAAATTACTGTCAGTAATTTTGAATGTTTTAGATACCATCAGAACTAAATTATTAACTATTAGTAAAATTCAACTGCAAAGTTTAAATTTAAAATTTCTAAAATATGTTTATGTGATGAAGTTTTCTAAGATGAAAAAACATCTTTTCCACTACATTGAGTTTTTGGTGAAATGAAATGAGATAAATGGTTTAAATTTGTATTGCGCCGAATAGGAGCAATTTTAAATCTCTACGCTGATTCATTGTTATAGAAAATCATTGGCTAATCTAAGTTTTAGTCCCTAAATCCGTGGTTAGGCTAGGGGGATACTGACTCCCACTCTAAAGCTCCCACTTCCCTTCCTTTGAAAGCTAACTCTTGCTTTAGTTTTTAAACAGTAAGATCAAATTGGGGATTTTTAGTCTGTCACCCTAGAAATCTCCAATTTATACCTAACAAAGTATATTTCCCTATTTATTTGTACTTAATCCTATGAACAAAATACTCCTTCATGGACTTAAATATGATTTTGACACTGTTGTAGAACTCATACTTCATTTCTCGGATCATATGTTTCACAACATATTTTAACAGTTCAATTAGCCAGATCGAAAAGAAAATGAAGAGAAGAGTTGAAAAATTATTACAATTTATTTTAGATTTTAAGATTGGCACATCCAAATTATCTCTTCATTTCACTATATCTCAGAGTAGGGAGAAAGATAAAGGAATCTATTCAGACTTCATGAGAAAGATACAATAAAACACGAATTTCATATATAAAAAAAGTTCATATAACAATAATAAACAAACAACACTTATCTGAAACTCTTTCTCAAAGTAAATCCTTTGTAGCCTCTCTTAGGAAATGTAGGAAGAAGAAACTCTCACTTCTCTTCCTCTCGAACACTTCTTAGAGAATAATTCACACTTAAACTCACCACAAAAACTCAAATCTATAAAAACAATAACTAACTAATGGTGTGGAATGGTGTGGAATGTAGGTGTGTGAAAAGGAAAATTAAAAATGAGTGAAAGAAGTTGAAATGGTGTGGGGGGTTCTGATCAAATTTCGGCCCTAAATAGAGCCTAAGTGGGTTCTCCAATAGGTGCATCCAACAACTCTTCAAAAAGTGTCCAAATTCGTCGAATCTTCTAGAAATAGGGCTTCCACCGTCACTGACCGTCTTCAGTGCCAGTGGTCCGTAATTAAATCCAAGTTTTTATCAAATGACGCCGTCGGTGCCGAGTGTGGCACTATCGGTGCCCAGTCTGGCACCATCGGCGCTGAAAAAATTCTGAACTTCTCTATTTTTGCTCCAAATTTCGTCCATTTTGCTTCCTTTTTGCTCAAAATCCTAAAAATCAACAAAACATAGAAAATATATTACATTAAAATACAATATCATAAAAAATGAGTATAAAATATGAGTCTAAAAATACATATATTTTTTGTGTTTTAAAATTCACCAAACTTAAATGTTACTTGTCCTCAAGTAAATTCTTTATTAGATAAAAAAATGACTTATGGTAAAGATTTATCTTCAAGATTACCATATCTTAGTTTACTAGAAAAAATAGCATCACTTAAGAAAAATTTAAAATAACTCCAGTTAATACTAAAGGTATAAGAATATCTAGTAGTCAAGTCTAAGATTTTTGATTCTCTTATCTTTTTAAGGATAATTGTAAATTATTCAATTAAAGTTACTTAAAATATCCATATGAAAAAGAACTTCATGAAACTTTACTAGTAAATATGGTAATACTAAAGTATAAGTTAGTCAAGCCTTCTTCCTTAAGTTGATTCAAGTGAAACCAATTTTTAATTAGGTATCTCCTCAAACTTCTCTTCACATTTTTTTTCATTTTCTTTTCCTTTCAGGATCATTTTCTCATTTTCAATCTTTTTTTCTTTTCTTTTCTTTTCATGTGAGATTATTATATTTAGATAGCCTTTACTTTAATGACTTTGAACTTCACTATCCTCTTCTTAAAGTTAAAAACTTTTCGCATTCCTTCACTATATAAATTTATATTAGCTTTAAAGATTTTTCATAAAGTTTTAATCTTTTCTTCTTACATGAATCTCTAAAATTTTTAATACTTCAAAAATACAAATTCCTTTACAAAAAATAAAAAAATATATTCTTATTATATCATACCAAATAATCTTAATCTCTAAAATTAACTTTTATTATTTAAAAAATTTACTTAAGTTTACTATATATTTAGAAACATAGATATAGTTATCTAAAGTTACCCTCTAATACCAAAGGTCATGTTAAATTTTTAAAATATTTTAAAAATACAACTAATTGAAGACAAATAAAATTAAGTTTATTTTCTTTAAAAGTAATTTCTCTTCCCCCAAACATAAATTTTTAAAAGATTTTAAATTAAGAACTTAAAAATTATGGGCTAAAGAAAACATTTAATACATAAAGAAAAGACATACCTGTTGAAGATTCTAATTTGAAACTTAACTCTGAAATATTGTAGATGTTAATTTGAAAAACTACAAGACTTAAAACATTAAATAGCACATAACAAATAAAAAATTAGATTGCTGAGAAAGAGTTAACTACATATACATCAAACAAAGTACTAAAAAGTAATAACAATATTAAAAATAGTCTCATAAATCCATAGTTCACATCACAACATACAACAAAAATAAAGTACCACAGTCGATAAGCAAACAGTCTAAAAAATCAAGTACAATTAAACATAAACTAAACAAAAATCTAACTAAAGCATCACCAATCATCTTTTTCTTCTTCTTCTTCATCCACATCCAAATTTCTGCTGCTGATATGGAGTAAACACAGGGTGAGTAGGAAACTAAACTGAGTGATCTCCCTTCATGACTTTGATCATCGCATCATCATAAGCAAGATCATATTTAAACATTTGTTTTATCAAATCATCAGTGTGAGCATTTCTAGCCTCCATGTTTTCCATTCTATGATCCATTCTCAAGATATCCCCTTGTTGGATCATCATATGATCCATTCTCAAAATATCTCCCTGTTGGATCATCATTTGTTCCATAAGTTCTTGGATAGTAGGGGTACTAGAAGTACCTGAAGTAGAAGGAATATCCCTAGTCCTACTTCTAGATCTCCATCCAACATGAGATTCCTAAGTCTTATATTGGCAGGTCCAATAGGTCTTAGAGGTTCAATCCTCTCTTCCTCTGGCCTATAATCAATTCCTGCCTATTCACATAATGTGAAGATTATGGCAGGGTGCGCTAAACCTCCAATAGTCTCTCCAAAAGAAATAAATTTAGTGTTTCTATAAATAATAGAGCCTACATCTATCCTTTTCATCTACTGGATATAAAAGTTCAAGATGGCTCTATCCCTTGTAACCTCACCATGAGATTCATATGTCTTGATATTGACAGACCCAATAGGTTTAATAAAATCAATCCTCTCCTCATCTGGTCTATAATCAACTCCTGCCTGTTCACATAGTGTGAAGATCAGGGCAGGGTGTGCTTTCTCCAAAAGCAATAGATTGAGTGTTCTTATAAATAATAGAACCTACATCTATCCTTTTTATCTACTGGATACAGAAGTTCAAGATGACTTTATCCATTGTAACCTCACTATGATGATTTGTTGGTATCATTCTTCCATAAATAAAATAGTGTCAGGCCTTAGATACTATATTTAACATTACCTGAGGAAAGTTTACCTTAACTCCATTCTTCACCTTCCAAGCTCCTCTTCCATCAGTAAGAAAAGAAAAAACTTCATCTAAGACCTCATTCGTAGTATAAAACGACTTATATTGGCAGCTATACACATCTTCCAATTGATAAAATTCCTTAATTTTACTCGGAGTAAACTCCATTTTTCCACGAATAAATACAAAGTCTTCAGAAGTGTCCTTGAAATTGGCATAGAACTCCATCACTACGCCAATAATCGCCTCGGCAGTAAAGTAGTTGAAATTCTCCCACTGTCAAGCATTGATTATTCTCTCAACTTCTCCTCCCGTATTTATAAATCCTCGATCCGAAATAACTTTTTTAGTCTTACGTAAACTATTAAAGAAAATGTTCACCTTGTAATTGACAAAATTTTGATCATCAAAATACACTTTTCTCTTTCCTTTGCTCATTCTAGGTGTCATGGTAAATCTACAAAAATTTGATAAAATCCAAATAAATTCCCAAAAAATATTTAAAATCACAATGTTGAACATTTTAAACTTAAATCTACTAAGAGTTCTTCACCTAAGAATTTTCTCAAAATCTACCAGAAAAATCTAAAAATTTTGGATCTCGGCAATGTGAGATAAATTCTTAGTGAAAATAAAAAATTTTGAGTTCAAAGTGTAGCTCTTACATGGAGAAGATGAAATCCAAGTTTTGCTTCCCTTAAAATTGCCTCAAATCTGAGCAATAGTAAGCCCTAGGTGCAAAAACCGGAGGTTGAAGGTGACTCAAGGGGTAAAAGTGGCATTTCACTGTGCAAATTGCAAATTTTAAAGGTGTTAGGGTCGGTTCGGGTCGAGGGCGTTGTTAGCGCCCATCCGGCGCCGTCGACGCCAGAGGCAAAAAATTTACAATTTTGATTTTTTTTAATTTTCAATTTTATCTCAATTTACTCTAATGTTTATTTAGTCTTTTTGAGCATTAATTTTCATCTAAAATAATTCACAAACAACACCAAACTAACTTTTATATATGAAAATGCATTTTTTACAAATACATTTTACTAATCACAATTCCACATCTTTAAAGCAAACTAACTTATAATTCAGCGTCGAAATCAAACCACAACACTAAAACACTGACACAAAACTATACACATAATCAAAGTTCTAAAGCAAAGTAAAGTAAATAAAATCCACACAATTACATTAGAATATAAGTATTTTAAAATAGTAGAGAGTCCAACTTCATCAATTAATCTGCCTCTTCTTCAGTACTTTCTCCTCCTCTAATATCTCCCATAAAGTAGTAATGGACACATAAATTGTAAAAGGGTCGGTATGAGAATTGATCAGTCAAATTTTTATCGATCCATCCCTTTTTCTTAAACATTTGCACCAATCCTGCTTCAATTATTCCTGTATGATTAAAGTTCTTCTTCATTCTTCAATCTAGGTGATCAAAAAGGTAGTTAAGATTTCCTATTGCATCCGTAATACTCTGAAGTTCTCTTTTATTTTCTTCATTCTTCTCTCTAAAGATATTGAACTTCCAACTGCTGATGGCATCAATGGTGTTAAAGCATGTGATGAATGATCCAAAATATAATCTAATGCTTCTTTTCCCTTTTCTTATGTAATTTCCATCATTAAGAATCATGAGCTTCCAAGGTAGTAAAACTTTTTCTCAACTTTCATATGGAACATGAGATTGACCGCAAAGTAGAAAAATTGTAGAAGGATGCCCAAGTCCATATATTGGCCCATTCATGATAATACCCATAATAGATTTTAAAATAATTAACTCTACGTCAATGGGTTTTTCCATTTGAATGAAATTGTTTAGAATGACACTTTCTTTTGTAACTGTACTAATCTTTATGGTAAGTAGTAGTTGTCGACACTAATTTTGGTGGAGAAATTGCCCGTTGGAAGCTGTCGGCTGCTAGAATCGAAATCTCGTCGCCCGTTTCGGAAAGACATTTTTAATTTACATATATACATGTAGTTTAGAAAAATATGAAATCAAACTGATCCCATATTTTTCATAGTTTAAATGAAACAGCACTATACCTCAAACCATGTATCTATCCCAAAAGAAAAACACAAGACTTGAGGGTGAGGCTCGATAGATGGGCCTTTCTACCAAGCCACGCACTACCAAAATATTGCAAATTTGCTGGACTCTCCCAAAGCTTGGATGGACAAAAATAAACACTGATGGTAGCCACAAATCTCAGTCTGCTGGTATTGGTGGTGTATTCAGGAATCATGAGGGGAGATGTATCTTATTTTTTCAATCTCCTGTTAAAACTTTAAACTCCCTTAAAACAGTGCCCAGGTGGAATGAGTGCACCAACACACCTATTGGGGATATGACCCCACATGAAGAATAAATAGTCATTAATGGCCTCCTGAACCCCTCTGTTCAAAGGTAGTCGAACAGACGGCCTTGAAGTCCAAAGAGTTGACTGTACTTTTCCAAGATAGAAATGGGTAAATCATGTCAATGAAAGAAGGGTAAATTGGTTCATGAGGGATGTAAACACATTACCAATGTATGAAGATAATATTTTTTGATTTAAATGGAGAGAAAATTAAGTCCCTAGTGGAGTCACCAGAAGCTGTCGACACATTTTTTGGCTGGAGGAGTGGGCCAGTAGAAGCTTTCGGACTCCGAAATCGAAATTCCGTCACTCACTTTTGAAGGAAGTTTAATTTACATTTGTGTATGTAGTTTAGAAAAATATGAAATCAAACTTACCCCATATTTTTCATAGTTTAAATGAAAGGGCGTTATACCGAAAGAGTGCTATAACTCAAATCTTATATTTATCCCGAAGGATAAACACAAAGACTTGAGGATGAGGCTTGATTAAATAAACTAAGAAATATATGACATATGTTTGGTCTGCAAAACCATTTTATTTGCCAACAAGTTTCCCTATTTAATATGAATAATTAAATAGAGTTTATATTAAGCTGGGTTCAGACAAGCTTCCTATAAGGGCAAACCCCTATAGTTAATTACATCTTAGATAATCGAAGTCACCTAAGAAAACTCTCGATAAAAATCGGGAAATATTATCTTCAAGGAGTTTAAAAGGATATGACTTTTGAATGAAATCCGGACGTAGAGGTGTGAAAGGGGATTGGTTCAAATTTGGAACATTTTGTTATAGAGTCCAAAGGAGGAAGAAATAGGGGATGTCATGGATCCAAAGGAGAACCTCCGTAACTTCCCAAGTTATCCTAATGTTTGGCTTTAGTTTAAGGAAAAATTATTTGAGTGTTTCATCCTGCCAGTTTTATTAGTTTAGGGTTTACATTTGTATGAAACAATCACACAAATAGCCTGAAAGATGTGAGGATTTAGGTCGTGACAAGCGATAACCTCAAAATATTAAAACAAGTTAGGGCTTATATTGTACAACAGAGCTGTGCAAAGGCTTAAAAATAAGTTGAGGATTTATGTTGCATAAGTAAACAACCTTAAAATTCTATGACTTTGTTGTTTAATTCTAAGGAATGATAATTGGTTTAGCTGATGTAGAAGTGTTTTGCTGTTGAAGATGGTTGTGCTGCCCACAATGCTAGCTCCAAGCTCCTTGCAGTGACAAGTTTAAGTTTTCAAATGTGTCAAGTCGTGATGTCAAATCAGATGGCCCTATCGTTAAAGTTCATTAAAAGTTATGAAAGGTATGGGGCATGTTAAAGTTGATTAGAGCGACACCAGTTAGGATCCTACAGTTCCTCCATTCCGGTATCACAATTTTCTATCGGATTCACTTTGTCCAAATGAATTTAGTAAACTCAACTTGATGAATTCCCTACTTTCATTTAGTTTAGACATACTTTCATTTAGACTGTGGGAAGTCTCATTAGCAACCGTAGGTTACCTCCTCCGAGGGATTCCCGATCATTCGATAGAGATATGTTAATTTAATTACAATTGTGGTTTTTGTGATGTTTGTGATTAAATTTTGAGTTGTCTTATTTTTTGAATGTTGTGGCGGTGAATTTTATCTTGGTTGATTTTAGTTTTAGTTTTGATTTTGGTTTGGTGGCTATCCTAGCAGTTTTGGTTTTCATGCAGGGTGACATCGTTGTTTAGCATACAAGCTTTATAAAAATACAGTGCAAAAATTACAAGAAAAGATGGTACTATAAACTATAAAAGCGTACCTAACGAGTCTTCTCGTTCACCTGAAAGGTCAGTACTTGAAAGAAAGGCATGTATATAGTGTTGCAAGGAATTTAAATTGCAAGAGTAGACAAAGGTTTAACTACCAAACCCCAAGTTATGATTTTGTTGAATCTCAGAATATCCTAGTGGATAATTTTAGAACAAAATATGACAAGTCTAATTTGTCCTTCAGAATATCCAATAGATTTCAAAATGTTCAAGGTGTGACCCTAGATCACTTTGAATATCTCTTAAAATTTCTCTAGTTCATTTTGATCTTATCATAATGTTCCAATAATCATCCGAGGTTGAAGTGTGACTACCCCATTGCTCAGTGAAACTTTTATTTTAATTATCCTAAGGATAGGATACTCGATTGGTCAGTTGATGTTTTGTTTAAGAGTTATGTGAGTGAGTGCCCCTGAGACAAGTCTTTAAGATTGTGGTGCCCGTAATTAAGGTTAGGCTTGTGGTGTTTAACTATGTTAATCACCAATCATATCATTTTCTAAATCCAATCAACTTGAATTTAGGAATCAAACCTAGGTCACTACCAAGCCTTGGTAATCATGACAGGTGAAATGGTATGTATAAAAAATTTTAGTTTAAATGATGTGTATTCTTATCAAGTAATCAAATCATCCTCAAATTTGGGCTTAAGAAAAGTAAATTATCATCCTTCATAGTTTAAGCCTCTTACTTAAGAATCATTTGATCTTAATTGACTTCCAAATCATGAAGATTAGGATCAGAATTAAACTTGAATTCCAAATCATAATTCACGTTTATTAAGATCAGAATTACCCATTTTCGTTTGGTTAATCCTAAATTTTGATTAAAGCACCAAAGTCTAAAGTGATAATTTTGCCCTTGGGGCACCTCACCTCATAAATCACTAAACACAACTGAAATACTTTGAGGACTTGAAGTGTCATATCCAAGAGGTAATTAAAGTATTAGAGGAGAAAATGTGGATTTCTCAAAATTTTAATTTAATTTGGTTATTTATTTGAATTAAGAAAGTAAGATTTTTAAAAGGTGAATTATTTAACTTTTCAAAATAAATCTTTTATTTATGAGAGAATTATTAAGGGTTTCTTTAGGTTAGAGAAATGCTTGGGTAAAATTTCATGATTTTTTTGAATTAAATTTTTGTTATTATTGTTTTAATTTGGCTCAATTTTCATGATTTAACTCAGTAGAAAATGGTGTATTAATTATAGAATTTTTTTATATTTTTCTTAGACTCCTCTAAGTTAAGAAAACTCAAAGAATCAAAATTTGTATTTTTTTATTTTTAATTTATTTATTATAATTATTTTAGTGAGAAAATAAAGAAAACTCATTTTTAAGCTTTTTTTAAATTTTTTTTGAACTTAGGAAAATTAGAAAAATATTTTAATGAGTCTCAAGTGATAAGAGAAAAGTTAGGAACATTTTGAAATATTTTTTGTATTTTTAATATTTTTGAAATTTTTATTTATTTTTAATTATTTAAATTTCAAAATGAGGCCCAAAAATTAAGTGTTTTATTAAAAGTTATTTTTATTTTTCCTAAGTACCTCTAATCACAAGGAACTCATAAACTAATTTTTATAATTTTTCAAAGCGTATTTAATTTATTATAATTATTTTTGTACAAAAATACAAGGTTTCTTAGAAAAACCACTTTAGTGTATACACTAAGCCAAATAATTTTGAAATTTTTACAGTGGGTAGATATGATTTTTATAAACAATGTGAAGTTGATTTTGCTATTTTTTTTATATGTATTTAATTTATATAAATTTATACAAAGTATTCACATTTATTTAAGTATAAAAATTTACAAAATGATTTAAAGCATCACAATATTTTTTCTAGACTTTCTTAACCACAAGAAACCTACAAAAAATGTTTTCATAACTTTTCAAGTGATATTTTGATTTATATAATTAAAATAAGCCAAAATAATCACCATGGCTTGAAAATAAAGGTTAGGAGCATAGAAATGCCCTTTGACCTTGGAAAAATCAGAGAACATCCCCTCTATGATGAAGAATAAACCCTAAAAATCTCAAGCCATGGTGAAGACTCCTTAGTCATGGAGAATTAAAATACCTCAAAGGGTATTTAATTAATATATAATCATATAATCGGAAAATAAATTTTATTTTTCATCTACATTATTCTCTTCTGTTCACTGAGTAAGAGAGTAACCAAACGAAAACGAACACTCCTTAGACTTGAAAAGTTATGAATTTTTAAAGATTTGTTATTTATTTAATTAAGAAAATGCTTTAATTTTCTATTTATCTCAATCACGCGCCGCGTCATCCTCGTCTTCTCAGAAGCGCCATGCGCCTTTTTTTGGTTTGGAGCCGCCATTCAACTCGACAGCCACATGTCCTGCTATTAACGCACGAAGGCTGTCCGACTCGATCTCGTCCGTCCATTCGATACACACTCAATCAGACGGCTCTCTGTCATCGTCCCCGATAGCCAAAACCCGTGAACCGTCCAACTATAAACCCTAAGATCTCGACCTAGACTCAACCAAATTGCTTTGGGTTTGGTCCTACACCTTCATCTAATCAAGACGAGTACATCTATACAGTTAAATTGCTATGAATTGCAAGTTTTCTTCACAAAGGTCCAAACCGAGTAAAAAATTTGGGTTAGTGAGCTATATCTTTGCCCAAGAGGTGATGCCTCGATTGGGTGCTTGTGGAAGCTTCAGTGGAGTCTGACGAGCCTTGTGATGTGTTTATTTCCTTTGGTGAAGGCTCCAAGTACGAGTTCGATCAAAGGGTGGAGCGACCTTGGTCTAAGGATAGGTTAAAGGGCTCAATGGAGGGGGATTTTTAGGGGGATCTTCTTCTCTTACTCTGGTGAAGCTCAAGAGCAAATCAATTTGGGGTCTAAGAAATTTTTTGAGGAAGGTAAAAATTTTCCATAATTTTGAGCTCAAAAATTGAGCTCAAGATGGCCAAAGAATGGTTGCAATGGGGTTGTGTAGTCTTGGAGGAGCTTTGGAAACAGTTTAAACAAGGTTCCCTTTAGAAAATTTTTCTGGTCTCATTTTAGCCATGGAAGATGGGTCTAAATAAACTAGCTTAGGGTGGCTGTCAGTGGCTTCATTTGGGTGCAATGTGGAGCTTAGGTGTAGGGCTTCAAGATGCTAAACACCAATCAAAGCTAGACACATTGGATCAATCAAATGCTAAACACCAATCAAAGCTAGACACATTGGATGGGTGAAATTAGGTTTGAACTTAGGCATGGGGGTCTCAATTTTGGCTCCTCTGATGACTAGGGTGGCTGACCATGGCAAGGGAGGTGCTTGGGTGGCTCAGGAACCTCAGAGGAATCTGTCACAACAATTAATTTAGACTAGTGATAGGTTTTGGAAAAGATATATTTGGCTTAAGCAATTTAGGAAACAAATCCCTTGATTTAGGAGATCATTGGTCCATGGCTTATCTAGGGTGGTTTAAGTGGGTCTAGTTAAGTGGGTCTAGCTTAGGGTCTAGCTTAGTTACTAGGACCCAAAAGTTGGATGTAGAAGTCTTGCCTTGATCAATTTCACATGGCTAGGTCAATTTTGGTGCATGGGTCCAATGTAGGTCCAAATGGCCAAAGGTTGGGTTTGAGTTAGCCTAGCCATGACTTTGAGCCTAATTGATTGATCAACATTGTGTAGATGATTTTTATGAAGATTTTTTGTAAAGGATTGAAGTGATTTTGAGTTCAATTTGAAGCACAAGTTGAAGGATTTTGAGATTTTGGTCAATTTTGGCATGTTGGGCTAGACTTGGGTCTAGGTTGGGTTAAGGTTGGGCTAAGTCCAAATTTATTGTTGAAAATGGTCTATAAGAACATCATGAAGAGTTTTCAACAGAAATTGGTTGTCAATTTTGGGGTTATGGTGGAATTTGGGGACATAGCCAATTTAGGGCAAATTTAGGGAATTTTGGACTTAGGTTAAAATTGAATGGACTTATTAGGGAATTTTGGACTTAGGTTAAAATTGAATGCAATTGAGGCTTCATCAAGGCCAATTGATGATCAGGTTTGATGTGTAGGATTGTTATGAAGAGGTTTCAACATAAATTGTAGCAAATTGAGTAGGCTATGGGGTTCAATTTGGTGGGATTAAGTCATAGGGCCAAAATTGGGGGTTTGACTTAGATGAAAATTGGGTTCAACGCATGGGCCAATTAAGCTTAGATTTGGTTTTGGTTGGTCATATGAAAGTTGAATTTTAGTTTAGAATTAAAATTGGGGGAAATTGGCACAAAATTAATGGACATTTGGGGTAAATTTGGGGAAGTTGGGCCTTTAAAGGTAATTTGGGGGTTTTGGTTAAAATGGTCAAATTAGGTTCAATTGGAGGGTCCAAATTAGTTTTAGAAATATTTGAAGTGATTTTGGAGGTTTTGGGAAAGTTTGGGTGCCAAGGGTATTTTTGTAATTTTTGCAATTTTAGGGGTATTTTGAAAAAAATTGGCATTTTTGGGTGATTTTGGGTAATTTGGGTATATTCAAATGGTTTGAAATGATTTTTTGAACAAATCTGGATATTTTGGGTGAATTTGAGAATTTTGGCCAACTTTAGGGCTCCAAGGGTATCTAAGTAATTTGTGGGATTTTGGGGCAAAAGGCCAAGTTGGATATTTTTTATAGAATTGGCGTGCCAACCACCCGATATGAGTTATGGACCAATGGAAACCCCATTTGGGTCCCTATGTACCGGTCTTAGCTAAACCCTAGCTTAGGGCTTGTGGGTTTAGGGGATCATCTACATGAGTTTCCCAAAAGATCAAGGGATCAAAATCAATAATTTTTGGGTTTAGTGTTGTGAGTGATTGTGGGTGAGAGTGATTGTAAGTGAGTGAACAAGCTCCAGACCAACACGTAAAGTCAACATGAAGGTTAATCAGTCCTATGGCGACTCATCTTGAGCTTCATCATACTGACCCCATGACAAAAGAAAAATATGTTGAGATTTTCATACCTATTTTATATTATTTTTGATGATATTGCACTTTAAAGAAATGTATTTTTGATGTTTTATTGCAGGAATGATGAATTAGGGTCATTGAAGAAAAAAGATGAAAAATGGAGCGAAGTTGGAGCGAAAAGGACCAAAATGTGAAGATTTGAACTAGGGCGCCGACGGCGGACTTTTCCTGAGACTCCAGATTTAATTCACTTAGAAGGCCTATCGACGATGCCCTCGAGGGAACCGACAGCAAGATCGACGGTTATGTACAACAATGCATTGGATGAGGACAAATTTTGGAGGGGTGCTTAGGAAACTCTTAAGAAAACTCATCCACAACTTTAAAAGAAGATTTTAGCCAAAAATAAAAGAGGCTCGAGAGGCTCTAGATGTCCTGGATATTAGAGAGGTTCAATTAGAGTATATAGAAATTAGTAGAGAGCCTAGTTGTGGGGAATTCTTGATTTCATCCTCCTTGCCGCTTCGAAGAGGAATTTTGTGTACTATAAAGAAAGGAAGAGATTCAGAGGAACTTCGAGGAATTTGCTTGAGGAAAAATTAGAGAAAAGATTATTTATCGTTGTAGTTTGTATGACTTTGATTTTATATAAGAATTTCGAGTTTTGTTGTGTTTTCCCCATTAGAACTGAGTAGTTTTCTCTGTCTTTCTCCTTGTCTTGAGATTTGTGAAATGGTTATTTGAATTGGTGAAACCATGAAAATGTTAAAGAAATTGTGATGATCTTTTCACTTCGATCTTAATTTACTTTCAATCTGGCCAATTGATTTGTTAAAATATGTTGAGTTTTACAACTAAAATGAATATTACATCCAAGATTCAGGGAGGTCAAAGCCCTTGGAAGTTGGGTGCAAATAAATAGG
>NW_018231074.1:94251-94923 GCF_001263595.1 Phalaenopsis equestris | reverse complement strand
GCGTAGGATTAGTCAATATTCTTTATGCCTGGACCAAAGGGTAAAGAATATGTATGCTCATATTTGGCATAATACAACTATTATATTTAAAATTATTAGATTCCTACACTAATTATAAACTCATTGCAAGGGTAAGGATGTTTTATACAATTCAAACTCTTCTATACATCACAACTTTATAATTTCTTAGAGGTAACTTCACATTTTAGCCATTTTAGATTGTCTTGCATTTGTATTCTGCATTTGCTTAGCGTACTTAGCATTCCCTTTAAATTTAGTTGAATTAGTTAATACACAAAAAAGTTTTAATCATTTCCTAAATAAGTTAACCATAGTTTAAAGAAGATTTTACTAAAGTCAACTTATAAGAATTTTGTCTATCTCTGCAAATATAAAGCCGCTGTCAAGTTTTTGGCACCGTTGCCGGGGAGTAAACAAGAATCACAATTAGAGTAACAGACAAATTAAGATTATTAGAAAATTTTTACTTGAATTGCAACTTACTTTTATATTTAGTTAATAGTTTTACTTTGCACTGATTTCAAATTGTATGCGTAAATTTAGACCTAAAAATCTTATACCCTATGATTCAGAATTGGAACGCACTGTTACAAAAATTAGAAGATTGAGAAGAGAACCTAGAAATTTTGATACAATGGAAAATAAAATGAA
>NW_018231074.1:92921-93655 GCF_001263595.1 Phalaenopsis equestris | reverse complement strand
TCCATGATTCTGATGCAATATCTATGTTAGCTTCACAGATTGCTGCAATATCAAAGAAATTAGATCATTATGAAATGAATTATTCTCCAACACCTCCTATGATGGAAGAGAATTCATCTGGGAAATTTGTGGATGTTCAACATTCATATAAAACTTTAAATGCTATTAATAGACCCTACAACCCCTATTCGAACTATTATAACCCAGGTTGGAAGAATCATCGAAGAATCATCCAAATTCTAATTATCTAATTAGAATAACAATTTTGCTTCAAATCAACAATGGGCAAACAACCTTGTAAGCCAATTAGGAAATTCATCCAACCAAGGAAGTGTTAATTTTAGACCTTCTTATTCTCCAGGATTTAACAGTAACACTCAAATTAAAGAAAAGAAATTTTCTATGGAAGAGCTGATATTAAAGATGGGTCAACAATTGCATAATCAAGAAAATCAATTACAAAATCAAGGAACTACTATTAAGAATATTGAAAATCAATTAGGGCATATCGCTACTGCGCTTAGTAACCAAACATTAGGAAATTTTCCTAGTACTGTGGAACCAAATCCTACAGATCAAGAAAAAGAACAAATCAAGGAGATACAATTACGAAGTGGAAAAGAATTGGAAACAACAGTATAGAAAGAAACAGAAACTGAAAAAGAGAAAGTGGATACCGACAAAGAAAATGATCATGAGTACCCAAATTTAGAATATCCACTTACACCAATGAA
>NW_018231074.1:74085-92530 GCF_001263595.1 Phalaenopsis equestris | reverse complement strand
TTTATGGAAGAGCTTTATGTGATTTGGGAGCCAGCATTAATCTTATGTCTCTATTAATTTTCAAAAGATTAGGATTAGGAGAAGTCTCACCTACTTCTGTAACTCTTCAGTTAGCGGATCATTCAGTTATATATCCTAAGGGAGTTATAGAAGATGTGTTAGTAAAAGTTGATAAATTTATCTTTCATGTAGATTTCATTGTTTTAGATATGGAGGAAGATAAAGAAATACCTATCATTTTAGGGAGATCATTCTTAGCTACTGGTAAAGCTATGATAGATATTCAAAAAGGAGAATTAACGATGAGAGTTAACGATCAAGAAGTGAATTTTAACATTGCAAAATCTATGAAATACCCTGCTGTTGAAAGAGATAATGAATGTTTTCTCATGGAAATTAATGAACATTTATTGAATGAACATTTTAAAGAACATTTTGTAGAGAAAGAATAACTTGAAGATAGTGATGAAATTATTTTGGACGAATTAGAAAATGAAGAATTAAAATATATTTAGGAAAGATTTGAGATGCTAGATATTACAGAAAATGCTGATAAGAATCTATTTTCATCAATTATAAAACCACTTGAACTTGAGTTGAAAATATTGCCTAACCACTTGAAGTATGTGTTCCTGGGAGACTCATCAACATTACCTGTTATTATATCTTCAGAAGTAAATGATTTTCAAGAGCAAAGACTATTAAATACATTAAAAAGATATAAGAAAGCTTTTGGTTGGACCTTAGCTGATATTAAGGGAATCAGTCATTCGATCTGTATCCACAGAATTATACTAGATGGACAATATAAACCAAGAGTTGATCCACAATGAGATTAAATCCAATGATGAAAGAAGTGGTTAAGAAAAAAATTTTGAAATGATTAGACACTGGAATTATATATCATATTTCAGATAGTGTGTGGTAAGTCCAATCCATTGTGTTCCTAAGAAAGGAGGAGTGAGTGTTGAAACAAAAAAATAATAATAAATTAATACCTGTCAGACACGTTACTGGGTGGCGTATTTGCATTGATTGTAAAAAATTAAACACTGCCAGCAGGAAAGATCACTCCCCTTTATCATTTTTAGACCAAATAGTAGATAGACTTGCTAGGCACAAATATTTTTGTTTTTTAGATGGATATATCGATTATCATCAAATTCGTATTGCTCCCGAGGATCAAGAAAAGACAACATTTACTGGTCCTTTTGGAACCTTTGCTTTTTGAAAATGACTTTTGGATTATGTATACACGTGTAACATTCCAGAGATGTATGATGTCTACATTTAGTAAGTTAATTGATGATGGATTGGAAGTATTTATGGATGATTTCTCTCTATTTGGAATATCATTTGACGCATGCTTAAATTATCTTGATAAGTTTTGGAGTTATGCGAAAGAACTAATTTGGTTCTAAATTGGGAGAAATGTCAATTTATGGTTGCAGGAGGAATTGTTTTAGGGCATAAAATTTCGGAAAATGGTATGGAAGCAGACCCTGGAAAAATTCAAGTTATATCCAAACTAACACCTCCTACTAATGTAAGAGAGGTTAGGAGTTTTCTTGGACATGTTGGTTTTTACAGGTGTTTTATTAAAGATTTTTCAAAAATTACTAAACCTCTATGCCAACTTTTAAAAAAGGGCAAGAAATTTGAATTTACTGAAAGCTGTTTAAATGTCTTTAAGTTATTAAAGAAAAAATTGATCACAGCCCCTATTATAGTTTCACCTAACTGGGAGAAACCATTTGAACTGATGTGTGATGCTAGTGATTATGCTATTGGAGTTGTTCTTGGAAAAATGTATGAAAAGATTTTTAAAGTTATATAATGTGCTAGTAGAGCTCTTAATGATGCTCAACTTAACTATACTGTTACTGAAAAAGAGTCACTCGCCATTGTGTATGCTTTAGACAAATTTAGATCTTATTTAATTGGAGCTAAATGTGTTGTGCATACTGATCACTCTACTATTAAATATCTGATGCAAAAGAAGGATGTCAAACCAAGGTTAATTAGATGGATACTTTTGATGCACGAATTTGATCTTGTGGTTATCGATAGAAAGGGAACTGATAATCTAATTGCTGATCATTTGTCAAGTTTAGAAAATCATGAATTATCTGACACCGATAATGAAATTACAGACAGTTTCCCTGATGAACAGCTTTATAATATTAATGAGTGGAAAATATCATGGTATGTTGATATTGTTAACTATATTGTAAGTGATATTTTGCCACCTATGTTGACACTATAACAACAAAGAAAATTCATTCATGGTGTGAAAGCATATTTTTGGGATGAGCCTTATTTATATAAACAATGTAAGTATCTTATTATGAGGAGATGTGTACCTTATGAAGAAACTAATCTAATGATTCAGAAATGTCATGATTATGAATTTGGAA
Source organism: Phalaenopsis equestris (assembly GCF_001263595.1). Classification (NCBI taxonomy): domain Eukaryota; kingdom Viridiplantae; phylum Streptophyta; class Magnoliopsida; order Asparagales; family Orchidaceae; genus Phalaenopsis; species Phalaenopsis equestris. The sequence continues at coordinate 90,113 of NW_018231074.1, read as the reverse complement.
GACAATTTGGGATTGATAAAACTGCTTATAAAATTTTACAATCTGAATTTTATTGGCGTAGTATCTTTAGAGATGTTTATAGATACAAAAAAAAACTTATGATCGAAGTCAACGAGTTGGCAATGTATCCAGAAGAAATGAAATGCCTCTGAATTTCATGTTAGAAGTTGAAATCTTTGATGTTTGGGGATTAGATTTCATGGGACCATTTATTCCTTCATTTGGGAACTTATACATATTAATTGCAGTAGACTACATTTCTAAGTGGATTGATGCACAAGCTTTACCTCGTTGTGACGCTAAAAATGTTTCAAGTTTTTTAATGAAAAATATTTTCACTAGATACGAATGCCTAGAATGATTATCACTGATAGAGGATCCCATTTTAAAAATAAATAAATTCAGAGATTGGCAAAAAAATTTAATATTATTCATAGAATCTCTACTGTCTATCATCCTCAAAGCAATGGGTTAGCTGAAGTTTCTAATAGAGAGATTAAACAAATACTTGAAAAGACTGTAAACCCTAGTAGAATAGATTGGTCCACTAGATTAGATACAACATTATGGGCTTACAAGTCTGCTTATAAAACTCCTATTGGAATGACTCCTTATAGATTGATTTTCAGAAAGACTTGTCATTGACCAGTAAAGTTGGAGCATAAAGCATATTGGGCGATTAAAAAATTCAATTATAATTTGAAAGATGCTGGTCAGAAGAGATTGTTACAATTAAATGAATTAAAATAATTAAGAAATGAATCTTATGATAATGACAAAATTTATAAGGAGAAACTAAAGTTATGGCATGATTGGAAGATTAACCAGAAGAACTTTGAACCAGGACAACAAGTTTTGCTGTACAATACTAGGCTGAAGTTATTCCCTGGGAAAGTGAAGTCTCGTTGGTTAGGACCCTTTACTGTGACTCAAGTTATACTTACAGAGCTGTTGAAATTGAAGATCAGAACATTGGAAAAAGATTTAAAGTAAATGGACAAAGATTAAAACTGTATTTTGAGGGTAAAAGACTAAATTTTAAAGATGTTTTAATGATCAGTCAACCTGAATAAACCTGAATAGGTCGGGCTGACGACGTTAAACCAAACACTTTATGGGAGGCAACCCATAATTATCTTTATTTTTATTGCGATTATAGTAGTTTTTCTTTAAAATTATCGTTAGTTTGTGGTAATATTATTGTGGTAGTATTGAACTCTAATACTCATATTTACCCTTGAATCATCATAAAAATTAGATCCATAGAGAAAAATTGGAGCGCATTCGGACCAAAGCGAAACTGTGCAATTTTTGCCTTGGGCGCCGACGGCGGGTTTTTCCTGAGAGTCCAGACAATTAAATATAAAAGGCTCGCCGAAGGCGCCCTCGACGCCGCCGACGGAGAGACCGGCGTGATGGCAGTTTTTGGAGTTTGAATGGCAGTTTTTGGCAGTTTTTAGGAGAGAATTACTCTGTTAAACTCCTAAATTTGATTCCTAAGTTCATATTTCCCCCAAAAATGAAGTTAAACTCCACCAAATTCATTCCTATGGTGTCCAATTCCCCTGATAATCTTAGAATGCGAGTGTTCAACCGGAGAAAGTTCATTAGTGCGGAAGCGCAACGAATCTGCAATAAGGTACTGGGGAAGAAAAGATTAATCAAGGAACGAGGATTCGTAAATCACGGATTGAATAATCCCTCTACGACAATTGAAGAGATGATAGTGCGGCGAAGATGGGAAGTGTTGTGCTACACTACCGCTGTCGTGGTTGTTCCTATGGTGAAGGAATTTTATGCAAATTTGCATGGAATCAACCAGGGAGTCCTTTTTGTACGAGGTAGATGGATAACTTTTACTCCATGGATCAATGAACTTTTTTTTAGAACAAAACATAATAAGTTCAATCTGTCCTTCCAAATATCCAAGAGGTTCAAAAGTGTTTGGAGGATGACCCTGAACCGCTTCGGAAATTTCTTGAAACGTTCCAAGTCCACTTTGAACTTATCAAATTGTTGTATTAATCATCCCAATATCAAATTAAAACTTAACTACCTCAAGAATAAGAAAATCAAATAGTCACTTAACATTTCATTTGGATAGTTATGTGAGTGGATGCCCTAAAGGGGCAAATTCAAGGTTATTAAGGACTTAAATACCTCAAACTAAAGTAGGGCTTAAAATGTTTGAAAATATTTATTAATTAACTATGTTCATCTTTTCTAATCCCGATTAAGACAATTTTATATATCAAACCTAATTCATTACTAGACCTCTTTTTAACTTCAATTTTCAAAGTGATTTAAAACAATTTAAATGTTGATTTAGAACTTCCATCAAAATCAGATTTAGCACTTGATCACTAACTAATAGGCTTTAAATGAGTGAGTTATTATCTTCATAATTCAAGCTCAACACTTTAGGATCCTCTAATTGAATTGACCTCCAAATTATGATAATTAATAAAATTATAATTTTATTTTTATCATGAGACAGGTGACAAATTGATTTTTACCTTTTAACCCATTACATTTCAATCGTCCAAAAAAAAATTCATTATAATAATATTTCTACCTCATTTCCCTTTGATTCATCATAAAATTTATTTCAGGTATGAAAATTCCAAAATTACCATTTTGCCCCTTGGGCTCCCCACTCCATAATTAATCAAATGAAACTCAAGTGACTCACAGAAATGAGTTCGAATAAAAACCACAAGAAAACACTTGGGAAAAACTTTAAGGAAATAACAAGTGAATAATAAAAGCAGAAGAAGACTATAAGAATTCAGGTTTGGGTGGGCTCAGAAACTTTATATATACACTCGAGGGACTTCGAAGGCTACTATCGGTCACCCGTATGTACAGAGCCCGACATTCGAGTAGAAGAGTGTCCTACTATACCAACTCATGAGGGTACTCCTTAGCCCGATACTGGTGATTGACAAATAGACAATCGAATTTACATTTAAAATTTATATTTTAGCATGCATATAGATTTCAGACATACAAGAGAAAGTAATATCAATTTTATAGTTAAAATACTTTTATAAATGTAATATCTGCTCTTATTGTATCTATTCTTATCAGTTTTGTAATGATATGATTGTCCACGAGTCGATCACGTCTACAGGCGTGGGACCGCCAATAACCAAAGAGGGCAAGGGTGCCTCGCAAGTCTATGTCGGTGAATAATTTTATCATCCTACGGTTCACCGGGCCCGATGTTGTAGGATGGAAAACTATTCTACTCTACCACCAACGTGTCTTTGTCATCATCGCCCTCAGGCCCAAAACCAAACTGACCTACTTACGACCTTTCTTGATGGTTTCATATATATCAAAAGACTATATATGAGCACTTAATGCTTCAGACATGAGCACTAGAAAACCTAAAACAAGAAGCAAGGAAAAAAAACCAAAAAGTAAGAAACATAAAGAAAGAAAACTAACCCACCTCCAAAACCAATTTAGAAAGGAAAAGCAAAAACAGTAGGAGGGTTAGCATAAAACATCCGACTGGCGGGAATCTCTAAAATAAGTAAAGAGGTGGGGCACACTCCCCTAGGCTAACCATGAAACATCTCCAAAGGACACAAATTAAAAAAAAACATCCAAATTGATTCCAAATTTTTCCAAATATCAAAAGATCTTTCCTCTTTTTCTTTTCTCTTATATTACAATCAATTTGACCCGCAAGACTTGCCCTGAAATATTTCCAAACATCTCATACATTATTCATAAAAGGGTCATTCAAGCCCTTTCAAATAATCAAGAATTAAAATACTTCATTTCTTGATCACCAAAACATTCAATTCCAACTCAAGCCCAAAGTTTCTAATATCATATGAATCCGACATCATCCAAGATTTCTACATTAGTGCTCGCGGCCGAGGCAACAAGGGAAACCACCAAAACAGGTTCACCGGTAAGGGGAGCAACCCACCCGAATCTTTTATATCATAAGAAAAAGATGTCACTCAATCTTTCTATATTTTTTTATCAAGCACCTATACTGTACTGTTTTGAATTCATACTATCCAAATCCTTTCTATGATGCCTAATATAGATAACTCTTTTCTTTTATATGTATCATGAGGATTCAAGCGTTAGAAATGTAAGTATATAAGAATTGGGTGGCATGCATATAAATTTTCCAAAAGTATAATAACCATAGAAAGGAATATGTGATCACCATGCTTAATAACCATCTGTGTCACCTCTGTCACCTCTGCTAGTATACCACTCACCTCTGTTAGTATACCACTTTTCTTCTATGAATGCGAAGATACAAAAGGAAATTCTCTTCGAAGGCTATTTTAAGTTCAGACTAAGTATATATGCAGCCCAAATATAAACACAATCCATCATGAACCATACAACATGGCTCGAAACAATTTTATCAAGATTTAAAAACAACCAACTAAGTTATCCAACAAAAGAGAACTTCAATTCCACATGTATTTCAAAATTCCATGGATTTGCAACCAAACAACCACTCTATCGATCATATAAATTGAAACATTCTTAAATAACATCAGTATCCATCTTAGCAATATATTTCAATTTCCTTTTTAAATCATTTATTCAAGAATTTAATGTGAAGCATGCTATGAGATCAGTATATAAATGGGGTATGCACAGATCAACAATAATATTCACGAGGTAGAAACAGTAATGCAAGACAAAAACAATTACATTCCTCCTGAACCAAAAATACATGATTTGATACATATGCAAGTAGGTATACAAATGTAACAAAGATGGTTTACCATAATGCATAGAGCAACATATGCAAAAAAAAAAAGAAACGAAATTTGATTCAAGCCCAACCAAAAATATTCCACTTCCTTTTTCTTTTAGCCAACATCTTTATGAACTCAAAACGAAAATAACATTGGAGGGGACCTGGGATAGAGGTGAAAAGAAAATGAGAGAGACTACCTTGTTCAAGCTTCCAAGCGTTCAAGCTTCACCCACAAAATTCCAAAAGACTTCAAGCACACACACAGGATGAACAGAGCAGGAAAAAAATCCAAACAAAGAGATTAGATAAAATTTTGGCAGCACCTCCACCCTCTCCAGAATTTTGGCCAGCCTTTCACCACCCCTCAAATGGGATTTTTTATAGCCAAGGAAAGAGGAGAAACATACCTTGACTCATCTGGGGTGATTCGAGCCTTGAAGCAACAGATAGACAGAGGGTTAAGCAATAATAGATCGAGTATGGAGCGCATGGTGCTGCGGCTCGAGGGGCGTGAAGGAGCAAAAGATGGGGTTGGATGCATGAGCAGGGGATAAGGGAGAGAGGAGTTTGTTCAGCTTGAGGATGTAGAAGCAGAAAGAGATGGGAGTTGCATCGCGAAAAAGGATGGGGTTGTCCGGCGTGCGAATGAAAAAAAGGGGAGGAGGCGTGAGCGAGGGATAGATTTAGGGATTTATGGATTTAAAACAAAACGATTTTTTTTTTATAATATTTGTTATTTAAAATTCCCCATTTCATGTGTGTACGGAACCACATCAAAATGGGTGTCCTCCCTGGGTAATTTCAAAGTTCCAGAGGCGTCGTCGCAGTCCATTTTGTCATCTGAGGTCGTTTGGATCACCTTGTCGATTATCAGATCAAAAACATGTCAAATTCAATTTTCATCAAAATTTTAATTCAAATTTCATTGATCAGGATGGTGTAGATGGTAGTCATGAAAGGGTTAGAAAATATTTGAAGTGATTTTGAGTTGATTTGAGAGTTTAATTCGGTAGATTTTGGTCACTTAGTTGATTTTGGGGTGTTTGGTTGGACTTGGGTTTGGGTTAGGCTAATGTTGGGTTAGGTCCAAACTGATGGCTCAAAATGATTTAAGGGAATGTCATAAAGAGTTCTCGACATAAATTGGGTGCCAATTTTGGGATTTGGGCATTCGATTTGGTGACATTTGGAGACATGGCTAAGTTGGAGCAAAATCGGGGGTTTCGGATTTATGTTGAAATTGAGCTTAAAGTATGGGTCAGTTGGGTTAAGATTTAGTTTGAATTTATCATATGAAAGATGAATTTGAGTTTAGAACTAAAATTGGGGGAAATTGGGATTGAATTTAATTCAATTGAAGGGTTTAAGTTGGTTTTGGGGGCAAAAGGATGAGTTGGGTATTTTGGTGAAATTGAGGTGCCAACCACCCCAATTGAGCCATGGACCAATGGAATCCCCTACTTTGGGTCCTTCATGTACTGGTCTGAGTTAGACTCTAGCCTAAGGCTAGTGGGTCTAGGGGACCATCTACATGAGTGTCCCAAAAGATCAAGGGATCAAAGTTAACAAGTCTGGGTTCAGGGTTGTAAGTGAAAGAGAGTGAAAGTGAGTGAATTAGCTCCAGACCAACACTCAGGGTTAGCGCTAACGTCAAGCAGTCTTATGAGGATTCACCTTGAGCTCCCCCATATTGACCCCACCTACTAATTGCAAGAGGTTAGGACTAATATGTGAAACTTCAAGTTGAGCAAAGAAGAGTTTAGGTTTTCTAATGGTGAGGGTTCCTTTTCTAGTTTTCTAGGAATAGTCAACAAGAAAGTCCTATGACTAGACCTTAGATTATTAAAGAGGAAAAATTAAACCTCAACCAAATGTGAGGTCAACACCTGTAGAGGGTTCTGAACATGAAACTTGGCTGAGACACATTGTAGGTACTAATTTAAACAGTACATGTTTTAAAGCATTAAATGAAACATAATATTTCAACATGATTTGCTAAGAAAAGGTGAATTAAAAACATATGCAGTAAATTAAAGACACAAACAATGCTAAAATAAAAATCAACAATTTACATCTATACATAAACAAGTTCAATAACACTACTTACAAATAAAACCAACACATTAAAGTCCAAATTATATTAACAACAATAAAATGAAACAAACAACAACTAATAACCAAAGATAAAAACCAATAACTCATCAGTCATCATCTTCCTTCTCTTCTTATTTATCTTATCCTTTTTATTTTTCAAACCCATCTTGCACATATGGCGTAAAACTGGGGCATGTAGGAAATTCTACATTATGGTCACCCCTACATATCTAACCATAGCCTCTTGATATGCAATAACTTGTTGAACTCTTATTTGTTGATATTTATCATTATGAGCATTTCTTAACTCCAAACCACCTACTCTACTCTGTGTATAGCATTTAGTGTAGAAAATATAAGTAGGAGTAAAAACAGTTTAGAAATTCTATATACCAAAATTTTTTATCAAAAACATCTACAAATATTTATCAGGGTAGAAAACATGTAGTATAAAGTAAATCTAAACTGAACATGCCAGAATGAAATTAACTAAACACAAGTCTACTATCATAACAAGTCAGCATAGGAATATAAAAAAGTTCTTGAAGTTTTATATAAAATGTAACACAAACACAAACACACATAATAAATGAGGTCAATTATTCATTTAACTCATTGCATCTCACTAACTTACTTCCAATTTCTAATGGAATCACTACAGTGATATATTAGGTACTTATAAATGATTTTATAGATTCTAATCCCAAAGATAAGATTATCCCTGATATATTGGCTCCTAGGAAACAATCTCAGGCATCATCTAATCCCTTAAATTAAGCACCTCTAATATTTATAAGGATAGTGTGAGATCATCCATAAGTTACTCATCAATTATGTTTGTGACTCCTATCAAATGAAAACAAAGCCAGAGAAAGAAAGTAACAAAATTGAGATGGAACTGTCATTATTAGAATTCATGATGTCTTTTATAAAACTCAAGTCCGGGTGAGACCCGAGTTGTAGTGTACTTGTCAATCCAACTACTACTAGAGAACATACAAGTCTAACCATAATAAGAAGTTAAGAAGTTAAGACATAATAAGAAGTTAAGAAATCACCTCCCTCATGACACACAAAAAGTAAATCAAACCACTAACAATCCAAACATCTACCAATCATCAATAAGACTGATCAATCCACACTAAAGAAAACACAATACAACACTAACAATCATAACTCTCAAGCACACTAAACAAAACTACACTGATAACTGTGGTTTGCCTCCCATAAAGTGCTTGGTTTAACTTCACTAGCCCGACAAATGATTCCACCTGGATCAAAATTGCAATTTAGTAATCCTTGATCAATCACTCATTCTTTTCCAGATCTAGGGATTCCTACAAAGTCCTCAAATTTAACTTTTTCGTTCAGCTCTTCCTTTTTAGATTTATTCATATCATTGTTACTCATATTTCTTTCTAGATCAAATATTCTTTTAGTAATTTTCTAAACTTTCACATTAGTATCATCATTGAAATTTATAAAAAAAGGATCTTTATATAATACTTCATGATCTCCCAAATTTTGGATCAGATTCTCTCTAGATAATTTACATTCTGGATCAAATTCTTCTAGGTTACTCTTGTCTTTCAAGTTATCTTCTAATTCTTCAGGAATTTCTTCCATTGGTCTTTTAATATCTATATCTCATCTCTCAACTCAAAGTTATTTTGAAACGTATCCTTGAATTCTCTTATAAATATTTGTTCCATAATTTTATATTGCTCATCATTCATCTCTTTAGAATTTATCTCAGGGTCACTAGGTAAAATCTCTGTGGGCTAACTGTTAATTACATTAATAATCTACCCCGACATCAGAATCTCATTCATTTTTCTGCACACCACAGAATATGTCATTCAATGACTTTGAATAACACTTTTATTGGAGATCTTTTACTGATTTCATCATTCAATTTAGGTTCATCTTGTGATTGAGCCGAATATGAAGATATAAAGACTGGTGGTGTAGATGAATTCTCTAAATAGGTAGGCTTTAAAATTGTATGGGGGTATATTCATTTTAAGTTAAGGAGATTTTTCAACATATGGAATTAAAAGTTTACTATTTTTGGTAACGTCCATCATTTCACACCTCTCCTGAACATACATATAGTCTTCTTTAAACAACATTTTAGACTCATCATACAAGTCAGATTTGGAGAGAACTTTTGGGAAAGATTTGAAAAGACTCCATGAATTTAATGTAGATATAGCGGATCAATGATATAATGAATATTCATATTTGAATTATAATGCTAGTAGCTTTGAAAAATAAACACCAAGAGGAGGCAAATTTTCATGAAAATATACTTACAATTTTAATTTCTTAGGTTGCAGATATTGAGAGGAAGTTGGATCAATACATACAAAGATATCCTTAAGTAAGGAACCCCAATTATTGAGGAAAATTCATTTGGACAATGGATTGAAACTGGCCATGAGATACATAATTTTTATTCCAATTATTATAATCCAAGTTGGGGAAATCATTTAAATTTTAACATAAATAATAATTTTGGAGGAGAAAACCAATTTTGGTAAGAAAATCAATTTAATCAGACATGTAGTTGGAATAATCATGGCTATTATAATGACGTACTTTCTTTTCCTCATAATTTTAACTTAAACCACCAGAATGAAGAAAAGGATTTTATTTGAAGAAGTTGTTATTCAAATGGAGAGTGAGCTAGAGTGTCAAGGGACCGCAATAAGGATTATGGAAAACCAACTGGGCTAGACTATTAACTCAATTAATAATCCTCCACAAATTAACTCAACCCACAGAATGAAGAGAATGAATTAATGATAGAAGAGGTTGTGATTCAATTGAAGAGTGAACTGTAAAATCAAGATGTCAAAATAAGGAATATAGAAAACCAACTGGGGCAGATTATTAATGTAATTAACGGTTACCCCCGGCGATGTTACCTAGTGACCATGAGATAAACCCTAATGAGATGAATGATGAGAAATTTAAAATTATCGAACTAATATTTATAAGTGAATTTGAGGATATGTTGATATGGAACTTTGAGTTGAGAAATGATGATAAGGAGATTGAAAAACCAATGGAAAAAATTCCTAAGGAATTAGAAAAACCTTAAGGAATTAGAAAAACCTATTTTAGAAAAACCTATTTCCTCAACTAAGAAAAATATAGAAAGACCACCTCTATCATTTACTCAGTACCAGGGGAAAGAATTGAAAGACAACCCTAAACAAAAGAGTAACCAAGAAGAATTTGATCCAAAATTTGAATTATCTAGAAAGAATCCGATCCAAAAGTTGAGAGATCATGAAGTATCTTATAAAGATCCATTTCTTATAGATTTTAAGGATGATATTAATATATAAATTAAGAAAATCACTAGAATAATAATGGATCTAGAAAGAAATATGAGGAACAAGGATATGAATCAATCTGAAAAGGAAGAGCTGAAAGAAAAAATTAAATTCGAGGACTTTGTAGAAATCCCTGGATCTGGAAAACATTGGGCGATTGATCAAAGATTACATAAATGGGATTTTGATCTAGGTAGAATCATTTATCGAGCTAATGACATTAAATAAATTTCTTTATGGGAGGCAACCCATAGTTATCAATGTGGTTTGATTTAGTGTGCTTGAGAGTTATGATTATTAGTGTAGTATTGTGTTTGCTTTAGTGTGGATTGATCAGTTTGATTGATGATTGGTGGATTTTTGTATTGTTAATGGTTTGATTAGATCTTTTTTTATTATGAGGGAGGTGACTTCTTAACTTCTTATTATGGCTAGACTCATATATTCTCTTGTAGTAGTTGGATTGACGAGTCCACTACGACTCTAATCTCACTCAGACATAAGTTTTACAAGAGACATCATTAATTTTAACAGTGACAATTCCATCTCAATTATGTTACTTCTTTTCTTTTACTTTATTTTCATTTTATAGGAATAGCTAAGCAATTTGATGAGTAACATGTGGATGAATTTTCACTATCCTTATAACAGCTAGAGGTGCTTAATTATTGGGATATGGTGATGCATGGGGTTGGTGCTCGAGAACCAATATATCAGAGATATTCTTATCATTAGTATTAGAATCTATAAATTCATTTATAAGTACCCAATATATCCTTGTAGTGATTCCATTAGAAATTGGAAGTAATTTAGTGAGATGCAATGAGTTAAAGGAAAAATTGACCTCATTTATCATGTTTGTTGGTGTTACAATAATACAAATATTTAGAGAAAAAATAAATGTATATATTCCTAAGCCGATACTTTCTCTACTTATTTGACCTTTCTTTCCATTTTATTGAGCATGTTTCAGTTTAGACTTACCTTCTATTGCATATTGTTCTATCTTGATGAATACTTGTAAATGTTTGTGATAGATAGAATTTCTGAATTATTTTTCTTCGAGCTTATAATTTTTTGTATTGAATGTTATACATGTTTAAAATCAAGTTTAGGGGTAGGAAGAAAAATAAAATTTAAAGTTAGTGTACTTCCTTTTAGTTTAGTATTATTGCAAGCATGTTTCAAGTTAGATTTACTTTCTATTGTAGTCATTCTATCTTGATTAAGCATGTATATGAATTTGATAGGAAGTTGTATTAGTTAGTAGATTCAACTTTTGCTTTTTCTTCCTATTACATTTTATGGAATTAAGTGTAAAATATTTAAAAATATAAGTTTGGGGGGAAGAAAATTTTCTTTTACAAAAAGAAGCAAATTAAATTTTATTTGTCCTCAATTAACTATATTTTTAAAATTAATTTAACATGAACTTGGATATTAGAGTTTAACATTTAATGACTGCAATTATTTTTATAAATATTATGGTAAATTAAAGTAAAAGTTTTTAATAATGAAGGTCAATTTTTAAGTTAAAGATGTTTGGTATGATAAGATAAGACTATGTTTGATAAGATAAGACTATGTAAGACTATGTTTTCTATTTTAAGTAAATGAAATTGTATTTTTGAAGTATTAAGAATTTTATAATTCTATGTAAGAAGAAAAGAATGAATAAGAAGAAAAGAATGAAATGTAAGAAGAAAAGAATGAAAATTTATGAAAAATCTTAAACTAATATGAATTTATAAAGTGAAGAAAGGTAAGGAGTTTTGACTTTAAGAAGAGGATAGCAAAGTTCAAAATTATTAAAGTTTATCTGGATATAATAATCCTCACTCAAAAAAGAAAAAGAAAAGAAAGGATTGAAAAGATTCTAAAAGAAAATAAAAGAAGAAAAAAAAAGAAAAAGAAAGGAAAAATGAGTGAGGAGAAGCTTGAGGAGATGCCTAATCAAAAATTGGCTTCACTTGAATCAACATAAAGAAAGGGCTTTATTACATTTTCTAAACTTGTATTCGAGTATTAGTAGCATTACTAGTAAAATTTTCATGATGTTCTTTTTCATATGAATGTTCTATGCATCCTTGATATGACAAATTTCAATTCTTCTTGAAATGAATAGAGATTCAGAAATCTTAAAATTTGATTACTAAGTACTCTTGGACTTAGCGTTTGAATCTAAGTTATTAAAGATTTTCTTAAATTTTACTATTTTATTTTTTAATTTAAAGTTTTGAAGTTATAAGTTAATCTCTATCCTAATTCATATTTTTATGTAGTAAAATGGTTACTTGATGACAAGTAATGTATAAGTTTGGGGGAGTTGACACGCCTAAAAATTACATACTTTTCAATATATATTTTATGCTCAATTTTAATGATTTTTAATTATATTACACTTTAAAGGAAGGAATTTTGAATATTTTTGGTTTCAAATATTAGAAATGAACTTTTGGAGAAAATGAAGCAAAAATAGTGCAATTTGGAGTAAAAACGAGCAAGAAAGAAAACTCTAACTTGGCACATTTCGATATGTCCTTTTGTACTTAATATAAATTACATTTAACAAATATTTTTAAATTAAATTACACTTTAAAAAAGTTTATTTTCATGTTTATTTTGTAGGTTTATCTGTTAGGAGCAAAACACAACTGAAATAGGGCAAAACGGAGCTGAAACGAAGCCAAATGGAGCAAAACGATGGAGCTGCTTCAGGGTGGCGCATGATGCGGCAAACCAGTGCATGATGTGCTAAAATCTAGAGAACTAGCACATGATGCGCCATAGCTAAAATCTAGAGAACTAGCACATGATGCGCCATAGATGACTTTTGGTGGATTAAGGCGGGTAGGGATGAATTTTGAGCAAATTTTCAAAGGGACACTTGTTCTAAACACCCCTTGGAGTGATTCAATGCATCTAGACTTTTTAGAAGGTTGTTTTATGAAGGGATTTGTCTCTTAGATCAATGGACATGTATTTTGAATTCAAAAGAGTTGAATTTCGAATAGAATTTTTGAGGGAATTTTGAATTCTATTTTGAGAGAGTCAACCTTTTATAAAAGAGATGGAAGTCTAGGGCTTGAAGAGGAGTTTTTAGAGAGGAGTTTTAGAGGAGTTTTTGGGTGTGGCGTGTGTATGTGTGTGTGTGTGTGTGTGCGGCATGAGAGTGAGATGAAGGGCTTGGAGATTTTTTTCAAGGATTGTAAGAGGAGAGGGAAGGTGATAGATTTCTTCTTCATTACACTTCTAAGAGAGAATTGAAAGGGCTTGTAAAAAGAGAAAGACTTAAAGAGAACTTTTAGGGATTTTATTGAGAAATATTGTGAGATAAGTTCTATCTTTTATTTCTTTTGAATTGTAAACTTGTTTTTACATATGAAATTCGTGTTTTGTCGTATTCTTCTCATGAATTTTGAGTAGTCTTCTTTATCCTTCTCCCTACTTTGAGATATGATTTTGTGAAGAAGCAATTTTATTTTTTTTTGTGAAGAAGCAATTTTATTTTCTATGGTTTTAAATGTTAATAATTTGTGATGATTTGAACTCTGATCTTCATTTACTTTTTGATCTGGCCAATTGAAAGGTTAAAATGTGATGAGAAACATATGCTCCGAAAGGGCTATGATTTCATCAACATGGGAAAAATCATATTTGATTTTATGGGAGAGTATTTCATCCATGGAATTGAGTGCAAATAAATAGGAAAATATACTTTGTTGGATGCAGAATTAGAGATTTTAAGGTGACACATTAAAATCCTCAATTTGGTCTAGTTGATTGGAAACTAATGCGAGATTGTTAGCCCTCATGTGAGGGAGTTGTGGGAGCTCTGGAGTGGCAGTCGGTGTCCTCCCAGCCTAACTAAGGAATTAAGGGACCAAACTCTAGATTATTCAATGTTCTTTATAGCACTGAGAAGAGGGTAAAGAATAGGATTGCCCCTATTTGGCACAAAAAAAAAATTATATCTATTCAAATAATTTTAATTTCTTCACAATCCATATACTCATTGTAAAGGGGAAGGATTCTTTCTTAACTTTGAACTCTTCTTCACAAGAAACACTTTGTTTAGTTTTCATAAGTTTACTTTTAAAGTCTAGAAAATTAGTTTAGTAAACTTTGTTCTTTTTGTTACATTTCTGTTAGCATTCATTAAACCCATTTTAAATTATCTTTATTGCTTTAATTTTTATAGTTTGAATATTGTGATTTAAGTTATTATCATAAGAATTTCCATCTTCCAAAACTAAGACTTTATAGTAGTAGATTAGAATTAGCCTAAGAGATTTCTTATCGGGCTTCTCTGTGGGATTGATACTGGGGCTTTTTAAAAAAGTCCTATATTACTTGAAGTGATACGTGCACTTGCGTCGAACTCCTAATATGTGAACTATTTTATATATTTTATATAACATTTCTATATTACACATTAACCACTTAATATAAATTGGGTCAAGATTTTGGCCATATTTTTGAAAGCTAAATTACTACGTAATTTTGGGACGGTTCAAGTATTTTGCACTATTACCCGAGATTTAATTTGACATAAATCACGTAAAAAAAACAACACACACTAGGGGCGCATCAACAACCCAAGCAGTAAAAATAGGGTTTTACAGTGGATTTTCATGGTTTTAAAGAAATCTGTGTGTTTTCGGGAAACTGATGCCTCAAGGGCCAAATCTAGCGCTTCTAGCGCCAACACCAAAAAATTTAGATTTTATTTTTCTTTTAAACTTTGTTGTATACCGAACCACACCAACCTCTAATTGACTTAAACTAATATTATTATCCATAACTAAATAATCTTCTAACAATAAATTCTTGAATTCGTGTTAACAACACAAAACTCACATTTATATATAAAATCCACCCTTTTCAAACCAACACTTTTCAAACCACAATATTAAATTCATCGTCAAAATAACACCATACAAACTAACGCTGAAGACTAAATATTAAACACTTTGTTTTCATTTTTTTTTCTCTCTTTTATTTTAAAAGGAGTCGCTGCCTTGTCGATCGTCGTATACTTCCCCTATTCGAATAAATCTCCCACCCAAATCAGATCAATGATTCAAAAAGGAGAGGAACTGAATAAAAAGGGACATACGTCAATGCGACAAATAAGAGAAAACACAAAACGTGGAGAGCCCACGTGCAGTAAACCTCGCAAGGATAGGTTAAGAGTGTCTGCCAAAATAAGATCGGGCGAAAGCACCTTAAACCAATATCCGTGAAAGAATACCTACGTAGGCTACCCATAACCAGAGATTCAGGTGTAGGTGCCTTTTTTGGGGTCAAGAGCACTCTCAAGGGGACGTATCCCACTTGGTTAATTACATTTTGGGGGATACCCAAGAATACTGTCGATAAAAGGAGTTTTGCTTAGATTATCGTGAACCTGGGGCAATAGGTATTCAAAAGAAGGTTATTCCGTTTGGGAACAGTCCCGATGCTTCAAAGCTCATACTAAGCCATCGGGCAGAGAGTGAGTCTCTCACATCCCGAATGGGTAGCGGCTCATCGGCACACGGGGCCCACGGGGCCCACAAAAAAAGCTCCATATGATATATGAAATTGTATTATCTTTACACCCAACACGTCAAAGCACGTCCGGGCCATTCCGGGCCAAAGGGCAGAGGACAAATCGTCGTATCCCAAATGGGCGGCAGCTCATCGGCATCGAGCCGTCAAAATGATATCAACAAAGTCAAGAAGCGACATGGCTCAAAGGGGCTCAACAAAAGAAAGGAAGAGTGATCCTAAAAAAAGGTAGAGGTAACTGAGTCGGGGCACCACAGACCCATCATCCACAACTACTAGGACCCAAAGTC
>NW_018231074.1:72013-73751 GCF_001263595.1 Phalaenopsis equestris | reverse complement strand
AAGCACAGGGACTCCTCCTCGGGACATGCAAATATGATGCAGTTATCTAGAGCGGTCCTTAAATATTGTGGAGGCCCTATTAATATAAGCAGGAAATTAAATGTGAAAATTTTTAAATCCTGATTATTTTAATCCTAAATTATAATTATCTTGAATATTTTATTTAGGATTTTGGGTCCTTAATGAGTTTTAGGGTCCTTAATGAGTCTAGATTATATCGTGAAATCCCAGATCACAGAAAGAAACAAGGAAAACACATGCAAGTGCATACATGCAATATGATGAAAAAAAAAAAAAAAAACAAAAAAAGAAAGTAAAATCAAAAGAATTAACAGGCCGGTGCCGCTGGGTCGGCAACATATTCCAGAAAAAAAAAAGGTGGTCGGACTCCGCATATAGATGCCCGATCCTAATTCTATACATCAATGTAAAATGCAGAATTAAGACACGGGGCACGAGCATCTGCTCTTGGTCCCCTCCACGTGGTTCCCGCGCCAAATGCCTCGGAACCCGTGCCCGTATCTTATTTCTGCTACAGGACTCTCCTAGACTCTAAATGTACATAAGAAAATAAATGACTCAATCCTGCATGAAAAAAAGTGTCAGCGGGAAAGCTCACATGCAAATAACGTATCATGAGCCATGCCTTAAAAGCAGGGGAGCTAATAGCACCTGCAAGAAAAATGGTCAGAAATCATTATTTTCTCCCCCTGTAGTCGGTAGTACATGTGTGTCAATAAATAGGCATGGCTCCCTGCAGAAGAACGCCCTAACATACTACCACACATATGCAACATGCAGTCACATCACAAGCACAATGCAGAAGAAAGATACCTGAGAAAGATACCTGGAAAGATACCTGACTAGGGCAACCAATCCAGCAGTGAACAATAGTCAAGCATCAAAAAGACTATCTAGCACCGTAAATCCTAGTCTAGCACACCATCTAACGAAATGTGTGTCGACCTAGTATCTAAGTTCCGGGTAGGTTTGAGTATAGTGAGTGTAGTATGACTTTGATAGGGTCGTCATACCGGCCCCATCCAAAAGATCCGAAGGATCTAAAGAATGTCACAAAGAGTTATGACACGAGTTAGATATATTAGATCTTTAGCACAGTCATACTCGTGTCAATCCCGATGACTTAACTCGCATTGCTCACCGGGATCAACCCAGCAAGCAATGCTCGTTAAGGCATCGCGACCAACACGGGGTCACTCTCCTAACGAGTCTGGCTCGCTATCCATGCAAACATGCAAATACAAATGCAATCAGTCATGTGACAGAAGTGATGAGTGTACTGTGAGGCAGTGACTCAGGAAAAGGTGGGCATGCCGTGGAGGCAGCGGCCCGAACAAATGGGTATGTCGTAGCGGCAGTGACGAAAAGGGATGGGCGTACCATAGCAGTTGTGGCCCGAAGGTGTACCGTGGAGGCAGTGACCAAAAGTGATGGGTGTGTCATGACGACAGGGGCCCAAAAGATGGGTGTGCCGTGGAGGCAGTGGCCCGAAGAAAGGTGTATCGTAGCGGCCGTGACCAAATTGGGATGGGCATGCCGTGGAGGCAGTGGCCCGAAGAAAGGTGTACCATAGTAGCAGTGACCAAAAGTGATGGGCGTGTCGTGGCGACAGGGGCCCAAAAGATGGGTGTGTCATGGAGGCAGTGACCCGAAGAAATATGTACTGTAGCGACAGTGACCAAAAGGCAATGGGGGTTTTCAATCGGGAGAATAACCC
>NW_018231074.1:59963-71828 GCF_001263595.1 Phalaenopsis equestris | reverse complement strand
GGAATGCTCGCCGGACCTGTGCAGCTGGTCGGAGCAAAGTGAGAGGATCACCGGGCCGGGGCGACCGGTTGGAGCTAAGTGAAATGCTCGTCGGGCCGGGGCGGCTGGTTGGAGTTATGTGAAATGCTCGCTGGCCCGGGGCGGCCAGTCGGAGCAAAGTGAAACGCAACATGCATCAAGAAAAAATGCAATATATAGAGAACCAACATGCAGATAGCAAACCGGGCTCGTGCTCACGACCTCACATGGGAAACTTAAGGTTTAGCCCCTTGGATGTGCGACACCGCTGCCTCTTGCTTTGGTGAGGAAATGTGGGGAGTTTCTCCCCGGATCTCCGAGGGGGAAATTCTCTACGGCGTCGCGAAATGGACTAGCTACAAAGCTTTTCCCATTTCGTGAACTCCTCCAGACTTTGCAAAGAGAGCAAGCTACAAAGCTTATCTCGCTTTGCCAAGTCCGATCTCCCAACTTCTCCAAGTAAAGCTAAGGAATCCAGAGCAAGGGGAGTGAGGGACTCCGACCCATCGGGATCGGGACTTGTGCTTGTGCTAAGGCTCACAACCAAGGGAGACACTCGGCTCTATGGAGAGGTATTTGGTCACGCACAGGAAGTCCTAACCTAAAGGCTGGCTCTAGCAAAAAGCAACGATCCATCACGCAGGCACGTCGTTGCGCCAACCCACGCCGGCGCAAGAACCCCATATAGGCGATCAAATCCACACGCCTAGACTCCACTATTCCTAAGGATGGCTAGGAGGTAGAAAGTATCACCTCCGTGACAGTTGCAGACGCGTTTCTTTGCTTGCTTTGAGTTCGCCGGCGTCCAATCCATGCTCCAATGTACCTCGTAAAATGTGCACAGGACAACAAAAAGACATAGGAGGATGTGAGGTATGCAAAGTACCTAGAAAAAATAATCAAAGCATATAAAAATGCATCCAAAATGTACCCCCTCCTCTAACAACGACGTCGCTCGCTGTCCGGCGACGTCCAGGTGTTCCGGCGATGCGTCTAGTCGCCGAGAAGGTGGGACGGCAGCGCGTAGAAGCTAGTTCACCGACGGTGCACACTAGAAGCGAAGAAAATACGGAGGAGAGCCCAAAATCCGACGTTCTCCTCCTTGATTTGCTCCGGCGTAAATGCGACGCCGACGGGGCAAAAAGGTGGGCGAGGAAGAGCTCCGGCGAATGACCGGATCTCGGCGTCGGAGTTGGAGGAGGAGCCGACGGATCTGCTTGCAGCCAAAAAGAGAAGAAGAAGAAGGAAGAGGGAGGTGGTGGCGTCAAACATCGCCGGCGAGGAGGAGAACGGCGAGAATCCAGGCGAGGGAGCTTGGGCCGGCCTCACGAGGGAGAAGACCGAGAGCTCGTGCCTGTAGGCTGGAGGTGGCGGACGACCGCTGAGGGCAGATCTGACGCCGGCGAGGAGCTCCGGCTGTCGAGCAAGGCGTGAAAGTCGGCAGTCCGGCGGCTAGGGTTCGATCGCGAGGGTGACGGCACGGTTTGCGTGGGATCGGCAGTATCGTTCATGTATTCTTCACCCGTATACGTCCTCGAGGCGAAGTGAACGTCCTTCTTGGTTAAAATCGACGTTCCGGACGCATTGGCGCAGTCCATTTTGTCATTCAGGGTCGTTTGGGCTACTTTTTCGACTATCGTGTACAAAACAATAATTCACGCATTTACCCCTGCCCGCGAAGCCGTAGCGAAGTGGACATCCCCCGTAAGTAAAATCGAAGTTCCGAACACAGTGGCAGCGTCCATTTCATCATTCAAGGTCATCTAGACAACTTCGCCGATGAACGGGTCAATTTGAGCCAAAATCGCGCGCGACGCGCCACCTAATATTTTTTTATATTTTTTTGCCCCGATCGGAGTCGTTCGACGTGTCAAATGCTGACCGGCCTTCACCTGAGCGAAATCCATAGCCTAGCATAATGACCCTGATTACGTGCCCCTCAACACGCATCGAAAAGGTCTCAGGTGAGTGTCTCGAGCCACCAGACGCTGCGGACTAACCGTAGATCATCTTAAACCGTGCAAGTGGACACTCTACACTCGTGACATCAGAAATTGATGCCAACAAAGGACCCCCAACAAGTGTGCTGCGCTGTTAAGGCACAATACACTTTTTGGAAGATGATCATTTTTTTATCAAGCTCAGGTTAGTAACGAAGCTATGCAACCCAAACGATCAAAAAGAGCCAAGTACCCCAAGAAGGGAAAGCCACGAGAGCCAAATCCACCTTTAAGAGGATGGGGAGGAATGCACATGGGACTTATATCCATCCTGACAACGGATTCAGAGGCCGGGACAACGGATTCAGAGGCCGTAGAGGCATGACCCAAAAAAGTGGTTCAGAGGTCGTAGAGGCATGACCACGCCCGGTAGGTTCAGGGGTCATAGAGACATGACCTATGAATGAGTTCAGGGGTCGTAGAGGCATGAACCAACATTGTGGTTCAGGGGCCGTGGAGGCGTAACCACAATAAAAAAAAAGGTTCAGAGGCCATAGAAGCGTGATCTAGATGTCAATTTAGAGGTCATAGAGATGTGACTCAACTAGACTTAACCCGTTGGTTCAGGGGCCACAGGGGCATGACCACAAAACACTGAGGGGTTAGACCCTCAAATGCCTTCCAAATGCCTTCGTCAATGAGGACTGTCGGGCTACATGTCGCTCATGTATAGAAGGCATGTTGGCTATGAAGCAACCCGTCACTTTACTTAGGAATGTGAGCATGGGGACTTATACTTATATCGCTCACTAAGCGGTAACATGTTGACTAGATCGAGAAGGAATGTCGTAAAGTTCAAATCTGAGGACTAGTCCACGTTGATCAGTTAGGAAGGAGAGCCAAGGTACTCCGATGCCTCCTGCGAATTGATTGAGGTGTGTACCTCAACACCCGCGCTCCATCAATGTGGACTGCCATGTGGACTTTACGTCGCTCATGAGAGGAAGGAAGGTTGGCTAGGAAGCCTCCTGTCACTTTAATGAGGAATACCATGGGGCCTCACATCGCTCACTAAGCGGTAACAGGTTGACTAGATCGAAAGGAGAATACCAACGGACTTCGGCTCCCTGAAGTGATTGGTTAGAACCAAAAGCCATGAGACTCTGATCCCTCCTGCAAACTGATCAAGGTGCGTGCCTCAACACCCACACTACATTTGTGATGAATACTAAGAATTTTACATCATCACCTGAGAGGTAGCAAGGGTTGGCTAGGAAGCCGAGCAACAAAGCTAAATCGTCAAATGTCGAGATGTTCTCATAAAAGGACCGACTAGAATGTTGTGTGGTCCGAGAAGCACTAAAGTCGGATGGCTGAGAAGCCAAAACTGGAGATGTCTTCCATGAGGAATGCACTTGAGACTTATATCCACTATGGACAGCGGGTTCAGAGGCCGTAGAGGCGTGACCATAAAACAACCAAGGTGTTAGAACCCTGAACGCCTACGCTATGTGTGAGGACTACCTTCGGGCCTTATGTCGCTCTTTGAACAGGTAGGTAAGTTGGCTAAGGAGCCCAGCAATAAAACTGAAATGTCGAATGATGAAATGTTCTCATAAAAGGACCGACTAGAGCGTCATGTGGTCCTAGAAACATCAGAGCAGGTGGCTAAAAAGCTGAAAATGTCAAAATACAAGATGTCCTCATAATAGAGCAGACTCTAAGGTCGTAGGGCCCAAGGCACATTGAAGTATATGGATATGGAGCCAATAGAGTCGTCATGAGACAAAACACCCTCATAAAAAAAATCGACTAGAACATAATAAGGTTCGAGAGGTGTCGAATGCTAGATGGACAAAGGAGCCTAACAATCTGAGACGGGTCGAAAAGGCTGAGCAAAGCGGTCCTCACCGTACACAACATCCTGGTATTGTTGGATATCAAAATATCATGACCGAACACGGATCGATTGACCAACTGAAGTAGTCTAAACCAAAACGGTATGTCCCTTGACAAGGTAATGAAAATCAACCAAGTCAAACACGGTGCCGAAGGGGGTCGGATGAACAAAGCGATCCAACCTCATAGTACCTTGCGGACCTGAGTGGGGTAACTCTTAGTGGAGAGTTCTACGGGTGAGAGAAAACCTCGCTTAAACATGGACTAATCAATAATCAAACATGGACTAATCAAATTAGCATAGAGCTAAGATTAGTTCAACATGCAACCTGACATGGTGAATAGAATCAGCCAAGTTAACTATCAAATAGGACATGAGGTAGGTATCCTGCCTATGCATGTAAAATGGTACAGGAAATATGTATCCTGACCCTGCATCAAGCGAGCAAGTATACGACTGAATAGCCTAAGGTAACATGCTCGGAGTGTAGTCGAACATCTAAGTGCTACGATAAAACATGGATCGGTAGTAAAACCAAGACAACATGTTGCTCGATATGGTGGTCAGAACCAACCAGAGCGATCGAGACAAAGACATGGTTACATGACCAGGATGGTCTAACCATAGGAGTGCTTCTGCAAGCAGAGCAAATCAACTTTCGTTGGAGATCCATGGATCAATCATTACGCCGATATGACATGGCACTCGACGTGGTGGAAAAAACCAACCGAGGTAGTCGAGGAAAACAATGGGGTTATATGACCTACAAAAGTCTAACCACCAGGGTGCCTAATGAACACTAGTGATATAACTCTCGCTGAGGAGTTTTTGCAGGTGTAAGAATACCCAACTTAAGCATGGACTAATTGAGCTGGCATGGTTCTCAGATTAGTACGACATGTGAATATACATGGTGAGTAGAATCAACCAAGTTGAAGAAATCGCTAAAGAGGCAATCTCAAAGTGTGCCCACGGAAGACGAACATTGGGGATACTTGAAAGGTTCTACCAATGCTTCGTGGGGACTTAAACATCTTATTCTGACGTGGTGAACAAACTCAAACCAATCAGAAGAAGCATAAAAAAGGTTTTGGATGCATAGAGCGATCCAACCTCGTGACACTTAGGCATGATCTCAGCCATGATCTCAGCATCAGCAAAGTGACCCTCAGTGGGGGATTTCAGGTGATCCCTCTCTAAGAATTCCATATAACCCTTGCTAGGGATTCTTTTTCTGCGGGCATAAAGACACCCATCCTATGCATGGACTAATCGTTGCTACATAATGCTCGAATTAGTGCGACACACAATTTGAGGTGGCGAGCGAAGTCAGCCAAATTGGTCAAAATACCGTAGAGGTATCGAGGAGGGTCAGATGCGTAAATGTCTAACCTCGGGGTGCTTTTAATAAGCCACTACTAAGCATAGTCCCCGTTGGTGATTTACTCCAAAACAAGCAAACTAGTCCTTGTCGAGGAAAACATGTCAATCCGAAATGGCATTGAGGATCCCAATTAGGCACGGATCAGCTATGTAAGTGAGCGTTCTAACTGATACGACACTGCTGGAAAAGCAGCAAATTACTCAAATTAGGTGGATTGAGTGGTCCAACCCACATGGGATATCCTGGCCAGGAGTCTATTAAGAGAGACTCTCACTGGGGACTCCTCGAAATTGACAGGGTAATTCTTATTAGAAGGGTAGCACAAAGTAACTGGACCCAGTAATTGGATGAATACAATGGCTTATCTCAGAAAAGCATCCCCCAATGGGGATTCCTCAAATGTTTATAGAGTAGCTCTTATGTGAGGAAGACAGAAGTAGCCCAACCTATAGAAGGGGCTTCTGTCAACACACCTGAAGAGGTGACCCAACTGGGGTTTTTTTAATGTGGATATGAAAGTACTCCTCTTAGGCACGGATCAGCTAGGTAAGCTGAGTGTTGTAGCCAATATGACATGCCTCTTCCCGACAAAGCTATATGAATTGCTCACATTGCAGGGATGTAGAAAGGGGTTAGACTATGACGATGGTCTACCCACGAAAATGTCTAGCCATTAAGCTAAACCACTTCCATAGAAGGATCTCAACCGCATTCATTCAAAGCAAGTGGGATAAGCACACACTCCACATTCATAAGGATGAACGGGTCGTGTATATCAACCATACTCGTGACAAGCAGGAGTAGTACTCTTCGGACCCTGCATAGAGCGGATCGATAGTGGATCGACGAAAGACAAGGTAAGAGAAAGGCAAGGCTTCTCTTATAGAGATTGGTGGTCGCACCAGGTATAAGACGCCCGTAGGACTTCCACTTTGCCTGAAATGCGAGCCGGCAATCAAAGTAAGAGAAATACAAGGTTTCTTTCAGCTGAAACTGTTGTGAACTTTAAGTGATCCTTAACAGATGCAAGATAATCATCATAATTAGTTCACATAATGAAGAGATTGTGAAAATGCACATTTTTTTAAAATCTGAGAACTGGATTACAAAGTGCATGTGCTTTGAAAAGCACATTTCCTCATAAAGTACAATGAGTACATGAAAAAGAGGATAAGAAAATATCTCTTCAAGTATTGTCCATTGATAGGGAGTTGGATAAGATCTATTTGCAACAATTAGAGCGTAAAGGTGGTGGGTGAAGAGTCCACAAGACGACAAGCCTTTCTTCCAAAGGAAGGGCCACCGGACCTAGAGGGTCGACGCATAAAGCGTGAAAACACGTGGGTGAAGAATCCACATACAAAAATGTAAATCAACTTCCGAAGAAGGACTGTCGGACCCATAGGGTCAACGCACGAAGCGTAAAAACAAATGGGTGAAGAGTCCACGAGAAGAGAAGCGTTTCTTCCAAAGGAAGGGCCGCTAGACCCAGAAGGTCAACGCATAAAGCATGAAAAGGTAGTGGGTGAAGAGCCCACGGAGCTTCTAGGAGCCTCTCATGCCATTCATGATTTTTTTTATTGACATTTAGATTTTTTTTATAGAGCTTATCAGAATCTCTTTTTCTTATTATATCAGGTTAAGCCACTACCGAGAATGATTTAGCATAACATAACAAATTGAGCTGGTATGAAGAGCTCTCATATAGACATCCTAGAATGACCAGATATACCATGAAAAATATGAGATTTTGTAAAATTCAAGTCGAGGTAGGATTTTCCTTAAGTATTTTTCCCTAGCCCCTGTCCTATAATTATTTTCACCCTTAGCCTCAGTAGGCCTCGTCATTCATATCCGGGTGTCAAGGAAATGTTTTCATTTTGGAGATGTCTTTAAATCCATTACTGATTTATCGACCATCCCAATGTCACTTAAACAATTCTCTGAACATAATATCCTAAGGATCTTATCAGAAGAATTTTGAGATCAGAAAGTTTTTTATATTAAAGTTTCTAATTTTTCCACTCACCTCAAGCTTCTTCTCAGGAGTGTTGAATGATTTTTTTTTCCTTTTTTTTTGGAAGCCTTTCACTTTTTTTTGTTTTCCTGGGAATGGCTATTTTTGGTGAGCTTCTTTTTTGTTATAAAACATTTTCTTCTGACTCAAAAATCTCCCGAATAAAGATTCTTAGGATTTTATGATTCTTTACTTGTCAAGCTACCATCGGTCTAGCTGAATGGAAAAGTAAGAGAACTAAATAGTCTCTGAAACTACTCATATCTCAATGACACCCATCAAGTCATTCTGAGGAGTTCTCAGGACTTAGATGAAAGTTCATTAAAGGAATGGATTTGGTCATCGAAACTTAGCTCAAATCCCCCCAAACCATGAGTATTTGCAAATCCTTTGAAGGTGAATACATGGTCTGGTTCATGCTTAGCCTTAGGATCTATCCTAGATTCAACCTCAAAAATCATCAAAGGCAAACCCAAGACAAGATCAACGAAGGGGTGAGATTCCTTTTGGAACCATCTCAACGACCTCCAAAAATTAGAGTCGAGGCATAAATAAATGCAGATATATCTCGATTAGATAAGTAGAGATGTCTAACCGGTAGTGTTGGATATCGAAGTATCACAACAAGTCATGGACTGATATATAGAGACAAAGTGTATAATCAGTTCAACATGACTACTGACAAGGTGATAGAATCAACCAAGTCAAACAAAACATATCCATGGAGTTGGATATGGGAGAGGTGGATCAACCTTGAAAAGATGCTCTTTCACCAAAACTAGACTAAAAAGTTAACAAGGTTCTGGATAGGTGAGGCACCAAATCCTAGTCAGGTTCAGAGTAACTGACTAAATCAAATGCTTAGACATGTAGAATGGTCTAAGCAACAAAATGCACACATCAAGAGCTTAGCCAAAAGGAAAACATAGCTCAAATAGAGTGAGGCACTCTCAAATAGCCTGGGAGATGTGTATCCCAGCTAGACATGGATCGATCAAGACTAGCAAGAAGGCCTAATCGATACAACATGTCATCAACAAAGAGGTTTTGGGGGTGTGCCCCAATTGAAGTATAAAACATCCACAATAGCCTCGCTTAATATGCAAAAAGAGGTAAGATAAAACACTCTTCAAAGCAAAGACAAGTAAATCCCTCGCCGTCAACTGTAGAAAGTCATTCCACATGCAGTGTCGGGATATCAATAGATGTGGTGGCAGGAATCTGCCTCACCCACTAGGGATTCGCCAAAGTAGGGCAACCAAATTCTATCCTCAGATAAGGTGAGAATCGATGGGGGTGTGCCTCAGATCTCCATTTATAAACGTAGGACAAATTCATCTTTATCGATGAAAAGGATGCCACAAAACTTTCCTTAGCTCACGAAAAGAGTGGGCACAACAAATATGGGCAAAAGCCACTGCAATAGAATCATCAACGATACATGTGGCATAATATCCGGTACAGTAGCACAAAGTACCACACCAAGTGTCCCATGCAACACCTCAGAGGGTCTCGTAGCATGTCCAATAGAAAGCAAATATTTCAGCCTCGAAATGGGCCGACAAGTGGACCCTAGTCTCCTACTACGAGAGCCTATAGGATAAGAAGAATAAAGTAGTTTATTCAGAAACCTGAAGGATCTGAGTAAAAAAAAACTTCTTTCAATGAAGAGGACCCAGTTCTTGTAAAAGGAAAACTGGAATCCCAACAAGTATAGAGACTTATAGCTGCGTCAGCTGCCATAGTTGCAGCGATCTGTTCCTATTCCTCTGGATGCCCTTGCCCGATGTAGGGACAGGCGAGACCTCAGAGAAACTTGGAATAACGGGGGCCGGGACGGTCATCAAACCAGCGAAAATATTTTCATATAAAGAGGAAGCTGCCCCTATGATCTAAGTCAGAGAACTCATAGTAGCAGTAACAACAAATACTGCATGGTGAGAATGGTCTGCATCCTAAGGAGTAAAGAACCTCCTAGCAATCCTAGCTGGAGTATAGCCCACACAGCAGACAGAGGAGAGAAATGGTTCTCAGCTGATGAGATCTCAGCGTTATCCTATGCTGGAGCAAAAACGTGTCATGGCGGGGACCCGGTCTACACCACTAAAGGACAAAAAGGTGATTCTCAGCTGGCAAAATTTAAGCATTGACCCCGGGCCGAGAACCAAAATAAGTCATAGCAGGGACCCAGTCCACATCGCTAGAGGACAAAGTGGGTGAGTCTCAGCCAATAGGATACCAGCACAATCCTGGACCGGAACCAAAGAGAGTTATGGCGGGGACCTATCACACTGCCAAAGGATAGTACCGTAAAAATTAACTCTAGCACTCTTAAATAATGCAACATCCGCGAGGATGAAAATCCTCAAAACACGGAAGGACTATAAAAGAGGCTAGGAAAACTCAAAAGAGTGTTGCAGCGCATCGCCATCTAGTATTATCCTCTTCCTCAAGGGAAAAGGTAGCACCGATATGAGCTACTATAATGAAAGAAGTGTCACATGCACAACTCCTCCTTTTCAAAGGAGGACACTTAGTACGCATCTGACGGAGATGTGGTCCGCACAACCGGCAACACAACAACTCAATTCAGAGGCCAAAGATGCCCCCTGAACTGGAATCAGAACATATATATATACCTGATGCAAGACAAGCTACTGAATTCACAATAATCTATTCCTGGTCCTCCTGGCCTTTTTACATAATCAGGGGACAGGTGGATCCTCAAGGGAATCATAACAGAAAGAGAGTCAGGACAAAAGTCACACCGGTGACAGTAGTGGTAGACCTACTGCTAGTAAAAGGCTAACCTTCCTATTAGAGGGAGATCCATGAGAAAACAGAGGAACAGGTGTGGAGAAGACCGTCAGGTGCTACGACGCATCGCTATCGAGCATCGACCTCCTTTTTTCAAAAAGGCGGGTACGACGCGAGCCACTGCAACAAAAACAACTCGATATGCACAACTCCCCATTTAAGGGGGGCACAGAGAAAACACCACAAAGGGCGTAGGATCACGTAAGGTAATCCCACAAAAGTGCTTTAATGAATTGAAAGGTATGACACCTTCAGAAGCACAAAAAACTCTTTGGGAGAAGAGAAAGGGTTCCCCCGGCGGTAGCGATCGTATTCATCTCCTGCTCTTTCGCGTAGCGGGGTAAAAAGGGACAACAATAAAAAATAATGAGAGGTCATGAAACCAATCATAAGGTACAACGACAACGTTGCATGCGATAATGCAGCAACCGAACTGTCGAGGGTGAGAGATGGGACAGAATGCATCGAGTTGCTACCCCTAACAACTGACACATGGACTGAAAACCAAAGGTCTCACAAAAAGGCTCAAGTGTGACTCGAAGGAAGAGAACCAGGTCACGATAATATGAGTGAAACTCCTAGTACGGAGAGAGGGTATAATCCTAGAAGTGAAACTTCAAGTATGGAGAGAGAGTAACCTCCCCAGCGGAGTCGCCAATTTTGCGAATATGCTGGGATCCGCAAGTCACCCAAGCGAAACTCCAAGTATAGAGAGAGAGTAACCTCCTCAGTGGAGTCGCCATTCTTGCGAATATGCTGGGATCCGCAAGTCCCCCAAGCAAAACTCCAAGTATGGAGAGAGAGACCTATCCCCAGTGGAGTCGCCAAATTGTTTTCGTTTGTTTTTCTCTCTTTATTTTAAAAGGAGTCGCTAGCTTCAGCTTGTCGATCATCGTATACTTCCCCTATTCGAATAAATCTCCCACCCAAATCACATCAATAATTTGAAAAGGAGAGGAACCGAATAAAAAGGGACATACGTCAATGCGACAAACAAGAGAAAACACAAAGCGTGGAGAGCCCACGTGCAGTAAACCTCGCAAGGATAGGTTAAGAGTGTCCGCCTAAATAAGATCGGGCGAAAGCACCTTAAACTGATATCCGCGAAAGAATACCTACATAGGCTACCCATAACTAGAGATTCAGGTGTAGGTGCCTATTCTGGGGTCCAGAGCACTCCCAACGGGACGTATCCCACTTGGTTAATTACATCTTAGGGGATACCCAAGAATAATGTCGATAAAAGGAGTTTAGCTTGAATTATCGTGAACCTGGGGCAATAGGTACTCAAAGGAAGGTTATTCCGTGTGGGAACAGTCCCGATACCTTAAAGCTCGTACTAAGCCATCGGGCAGAGAGTGAGTCCCTCACATCTCAAACGGTCTTGGTTAATTACATCTTAGGGGATACCCAAGAATAATGTCGATAAAAGGAGTTTAGCTTGAATTATCGTGAGCCTGGGGCAATAGGTACTCAAAGGAAGGTTATTCCGTGTGGGAACAGTCCCGATACCTTAAAGCTCGTACTAAGCCATCGGGCAGAGAGTGAGTCCCTCACATCTCAAACGGTTAGCGGCTCATCGGCACACGGGGCCCATGAAATAACATAAATCATCTTGACGGGGATATCCCAACACGTCAAAGCACGTCTGGGCCGTAATGGCAGAGGACAAATCGGCGAATCCCAAAGGGGCGGCAGCTCATCGGCATCGAGCCATCAAAATGATATCAACGAAGTCAAGGAGCGACATGGCTCAAAGGGGCTCAACAAAAGAAAGGTAGAGTGATCC
>NW_018231074.1:57836-59914 GCF_001263595.1 Phalaenopsis equestris | reverse complement strand
CAGCAATCCATGAATTGCGTCGTCCACGGGAACCTCGGTAGCCCTAAGGTCAAAGGAAAGAAACTCTATCCTATGACTAAAAGCTGGAGCTCCAAGAGGTGGGACTTATACCTGCCAAAGTGACAAGGATGCCTCAGGAAGGAAAAGAAAGTGGAGGTTCAGCTACAAAGCTGGAAACGCTCCAAACAAAAGGACTTACACCCCGTTTGGGTCAGGGAGCCTTCTAACACCATAGGCGCACTAGACAACCACCTATAAAGAGGTAAGTTGGGCCAGTCAGGTTGGAGAAGCACGGGGACTCCTCCTGGCGACATGCAAATATGATGTAGTTATCTAGAGCGGTCCTTAAGTATTGTGGAGGCCCTATTACTATAAGCAGGAAAGTAAATGTAAAAATTTTTAAATCCTGAATATTTTAATCCTAAAATTTAATTTTCTGAATATTTTATTTAGGATTTTGTAGAAAATTTAAATTTTAGGGTCCTTAATGAGCCTAGATTATATTGTGAAATCCCATATCACAAAAAGAAACAAGGAAAACACATGCTAGTGCAGACATGCAATATGATGCAAAAAAAAAGAAAAAAAGCAAGTCAAATCAAAATAATTAACAGGCCGGTGCCGCTGGGTCGGCAACATATCCCAGAAAAGTAGAAGGCGGCCGGACTCCACATATACTTGCCCGATCCTAATTCTATACATTAATGTAAAATGCAGAATTAAGATACGGGGCACGAGCATCTGCTCCTGGTCCCCTCCACGTGGTTCCCGCGCCAAACGCCTCGGAACCTGTGCCCGTAGCTTATTTCTGCTACAGGACTCTCCTAGACTCTAAAAGTACATAGGAAAATAAAAGACTCAATCCTGCATGAAAACAAGTGTCAGCGGGAAAGCTCACATGCAAATAACGTATCATGAGTCATGCCTTAAAAGTGGGGGAGCTAATAGCACCTGCAATAAAAATGGTCAGAAATCATTATTTGCTTCCCATATAGCGGTACATGTGTGTCTGCAAATAAATAGGCATGGCTCAGAAGAGCGCCCTAACATACTACCACACATATGCAACATGCAGTCACATCACAAGCACAATGCAGAAGAAAGATACCTGACTAGGGCAACCAATTTAGTAGAGAACAATAGTCAGACATCAAAAAGACTACCTAGCCCCTAAATCCTAGCCTAGCACACCATCTAACGAAAAGTGTGTCGAACTAGTATCTAAGTGCCGGGTAGGTCTGAGTATAGTATGACTTTGACAGGGTCGTCATACCGGCCCCATCCTAAAGATCCGAAGGATCTAAAGGGTGTCACTTAGCACAATCATACTCATGTCAATCCCGATGACTAAACTCGCATTGCTCACCGGGATCAACCCTGCAAGCAATGCTCGTTAAGGGATCGCGAACCAACACGGGGTCACTCTCCTAACGAGTCTGGCTCGCTATCCATGCAAACATGCAAATGCAAATGCAATCAATCATGTGACAGAAGTGATGAGTGTACCGTAAGGTAGTGACTCAGGAAAAGGTGGGCATGCCGTGGAGGCAGCGACCCAAACAAATGGGTGTGTCGTAGCGGTAGTGATAAAAAAGGATGGGCGTACCGTAGCGGCAGTGGCCTGAAGGTGCACCATGGAGGCAGTGACCAAAAGTGATATGTGTGTCGTGGCGATAGAGGCCCAAAAGATGGGCGTACTGTGGAGGCAGTGGCCCGAAGAAAGGTGTACCATAGTGGCAGTGACCAAAAGGGATGGGCGTGTCGTGGAGGCAGTGGCCCGAAGAAATTTGTATCGTAGCAACAATGACCAAAAGTGATGGGCGTGTCGTGGCGATAGGGGCCAGAAAGATGGGTGTGCCGTAGAGGTAGTGACCCGAAGAAAGGTGTACCGAGGCGGCAGTGACCCAGAGACAATGGTGATTCTCATTAGGGAGAATCACCCAAGTGCAAATGCAAATGAAAATGCAAACACATATGGTGTGACATGCAAGCAGACAAGCATGTGATATAATGCAAAAGCAGACAAATATTCAAGTGATCGGTCTACCGGGTCGTGGTGGTCGGGCGAAACCAAGCGC
>NW_018231074.1:40206-57712 GCF_001263595.1 Phalaenopsis equestris | reverse complement strand
GCGCCGGCCGGGGGTGGCCGATTGGAGCTAAGTGAAATGCTCGTCGGGCCGGGGCAGCCGGTCAGAGTTAAGTAAGATGCTCGCTGGCCCGGGGTGGCCAGTTGGAGTGAAGTGAAATGCAACATGCATCAAGCAAAAATGCAATATATAGAGAACCAACATGCAGATATCAAATCGGGCTTGTGCTAACGACCTCACATGGGAGACTTAAGGTTTAGACCCTTGGATGTGCGGCGCCGCCGCCTCTTGCTTTGGTGAGGAAATATGAGGAGTTTCTCCCCAGATCTCCGAAGGGGAAATTCTCCACGGCGTCACGAAATGGACTAGCTACAAAGCTTTTCCCATTTCGTGAACTCCTCCAGACTTTGCAAAGCAAGCAAGCTACAAAGCTTATCTCGCTTTGTCAAGTCCGATCTCCCAACTTCTCCCAGTAAAGCGGAGGAATCCAGAGCAAGGGGAGTGAGGGACTCCGATCCATTAGGACTTGTGCTAAGGCTCACAAACAAGGGAGACACTAGGGTCTACGGAGAGGTATTTGGTTACGCACGGGAATGCCTAACCTAAAGGCTGGCCCTAGGAAAAACCAACGATCCATCACACAGGCTCGTAGTTGCGCCGACCCACGCCAGCGCAAGCACCCCATATGAGAGATTGAACCCACACGCCTAGACTCTACTATTCCTAAGGCTGGCTAAGAGGTAGAAAGTATCACCACCGTGATGGTTGCAGACGTGTTTCTTTGCTTGCTTCGAGTTCGCCGGCGTCCGATCCATGCTCCAATATCCATGCTCCAATGTATGCTCCAATGTACCTCGTAAAATGTGCACAGGACAACAAAAAGACATAGGAGGATGTGAGGTATGCAAAGTACCTACAAGAAATGATCAAAGCATATAAAAATACATCCAAAATATACCTTCAAAAATGAGGGTCGAACGACGCCGGCGAAACAGGGAACCCACAAAGATGCCAGCGGGAGGAAGCACGGGCGGAGGCTTTTTCCGTAAGGCGGAAGACCCTCGCTCCTCCTCTAACAATGACGTTGCTCGCTGTCCGACAAAGTTCAGGTGTTCCGGCAATGCGTAGAAGCTAGTTCACCGACGGTGCACACTGGACGCCAAGAAAATACGGAGGAGAGCCCAAGACGTTCTCCTCCCTGATTTGCTCCAGCGTAAATGCGACGCCGACGGGGCAAAAAGGTGGGCGAGGAAGAGGTCTTGCGAATGACCGGATCTCGGCGTCGAAGTAGGAGGAGGAACTGACGGATTTGCTTGCAGCTAAAAAGAGAAGAAGAAGAAGGAAGAGGGAGGTGGTGGCGCTGAGCCTCGCCGGCGAAGAGGAGCGACAAGCCAGGCGAGGGAGCTGGGGCCGGCCTCACGAGGGAGAAGACCGAGAGCTCGTGTCGGTCGGCTGGAGGTGGCGGACCACCGGCCGAGGGCAGATCTGACGCCGGCGAGAAGCTCCAGCTGGCGAGCAGGGCGTGAAGGTCGGCAGTCTGACGGCTAGGGTTCGATCGTGAGGGTGACGGCACGGTTTGCGTGTGATCGGGAGATAGGGGAGAGGTGAAGTGAACGTCCTTCTTGGCTAAAATCGACGTTTCGGATGCATTGGCGCAGTGCGTTTTGTCATTCGGGGTCGTTTGGGATACTTTTTTGACTATCGTGTCCAAAACAATAATTCACGCAATTTTACCCCTGCCCGCGAAGCCGTAGCGAAGTGGACATCCCCCGTAAGTAAAATCAACGTTCCGAACACAGTGGCAGCGTCCATTTCATCATTCAAGGTCATCTTCCCCCGGCCGGCGAAGCCGTAGCTAAGTGGACATCCCCCGTAAGTAAAATCAACGTTCCGAACACAGTGGCAGCGTCCATTTCATCATTCAAGGTCATCTAGACAACTTCACCGATGAACGGGTCAATTTGAGCCAAAATCGCGCGCGACGCCCCACATAATATTTTTTTGCCCCGATCGGAGTCGTTCGACGTGTCAAATGCTGACCGGCCTTCACCTGAGCGAAATCCATAGCCTAGCAGAATGACCCTGATTACGTGCCCCTCAACACGCATCGAAAAGGTCTCGGGTGAGTTCCTCGAGCCACCAGACGCTGCGGACGAACCGTAGATCATCTTAAGTCGTGCAAGTGGAGACTCTACACTCGTGACATAAAAAATTGATGCCAACACACTTAACATTAGATACACATAAAGTTCAACAATGGAAATAAATGAAATCCAACACAAATACATAACACGCAGATGCTCTTATAATTACAAATTTTGTACTTTAGAGGGTCTACACATCTTCATCACTTTCATCATCTTAACTATTTCTCATGGATTGGTAGTGTACGTATAAGTTATAAAAAGGTCGGTAAGGAAATTCGTCTGTTGAATCTTCTTCAACCCAAGCATTTTTCTTAAACATACACACCATACCTTCTTCTATGCACCCGGTATGTTTGAATTGTTCCTTCATCCTCCAATCCAAATGATCAAATATATCACAGAAGTTTCCAATTGAATTCATAATATTTTATACCTTTTTCTCCAACTTCTTGATCCTCATCAAAATATCATGTGAACTATATGGAAAGTGGGGTTGAATAAGAGATGAATTTTGAGATGATTGATCCATAAGAATGTTCATATTATTTTCATCCCAATTTCTTATGCAGTTACTATGCAGTTACATTTCTTATGCAGTTACAACAAATCTCTAGGTCCATGGGCTTCCAAGGGAGAAGCACTTTTTCCCATATTTCATAAGGTACTGGTGACTGACTACATAGTAGGAATATGATAGATGGATGCCCCAGCCCATAAGTCGATCCGTTTATAATCAAACCCATAACAAATTTTAAAATTAAAGCACCCACATCAATAGGTCTTCCAATTTAAATACAATAATTCAAGATAGCACTTTCCTTAGTCACTTTACTGATTTTATGGTAGGAAGAAATTTTGTGGAAAGAAAGAAATGTCATGTCTTAGATGCAAAATTTAATAATGATGAAGAGAAGCTTACATGTCCATTATCTATTGTCTACTAATTTGTATCTTCATGAGTAAGGAATCGATATAATTCATTCATGTTATCTCTTGTAGGGACAAAATTGGCATAATGACAAATCACAATGCTTTCAATCATAAATAAATTGTTTATTCTTAAAGGATTAAATGGTACTCACCTACCTCGAATATAGACGCTTCCCTGGTTAATTTCATGAAGATTAGCATAAAATACTTTTATCACAGGAACAACTACTGCAACAGTGGTATGGCATAGCACTTCTCAGCATCTTTTCACAATAATCTCCTCCACTTGAGTACTTATTTTGTTGAATCCTCAATTCACAAATTCTCTTTCTTTGATTAATCTCTTCTTCAGAAGAATCTTATCATATAATTTCTATGCATCGAAACTGATAACTTTCTTCTGTTGAAAACTCCATATTTAGAAGTTTCTCTAAATTTGGAAACCATAGGATTCTAAAATAGTGAGTTCTCTTTCATTTTACTAAGTTAAATAACTCCAAAATACAGATTTTGGGAGTTACTAGGAAGAAAATCCATTGAAAACTGCCAAAAATGCCTTTAAAATCTTCCAAACCCGTCTCGGTAATCGTGGCACCCCTGGCGTCAAATTCTAGCACTTCCAGCAGAAGCTCACAGTAAAATGGCGCCTCTTGTGCTAGTTCAGATTTATGCACCGTTTTGTTTATGATTCAAATAACTCTCAAATCTTCCATATAATTCACTAATTAAAGATGTTTTTATTACATTTTCTTAATATGTAAGTCTCGAAAGTACACAAAATTCATAAAGATTTATAAAAAATAGATTCACATCATTAACATAGATAACTATGAGTTGCCACCCATAAAGCACTTGATTTAATGTCGTCAGCCCGACATTCCCAATCTTTACTCTGGGTGACCCAACATTACAACCTCTTTAAAATCTGACATTTTGACCATCAAAATATAGTTTCAATTTGTGCTCATTTACTTTAAAGATCTTTCCAAATTTTGGATCTTCAATTTTAACAACTTATATTGATAAACTTTGACAACATTGAATGGCCCGAACCACATAAACTTAAGCTTTCCAGGGAATAATTTCCTGTCCATGCTCAAATTCCTTTTTTATTGTCTTTCGATCATGCTATTCTTTCATTTTCTCTTTGTATATCTTAGCATTATCATAAGATTCATTTCTAATTTATTCAAGCTCATTCAATTGCAATAATCTTTTCTCACCAGCATCTCACCAGTTTTCTCACCAGCATCTTTTAAATTAAAATTAAACTTCATAATAGCCCAATAAGCTTTATGCTCCAATTCTTTTGTTAAGTGACAAGTCCCCCCCAAAAATTAATCTATATGGGGACATTCTTATGGGTGTTTTAAAAGCTATCCTATAAGCTCATATTGCAATATCTAATCTAGCAAACCAATTCATTTTACTAGGATTTATAGTTTATTTTTAATTTTTTTTAATTTCACGATTAGATACTTCTGTTAGACCACTAGTTTGGGGATGAAAAGCGGTAAAAATCCTATGGATGCATTATATTATATTTTTCTACTAATCTTCCAATTGTTGCATTTCTAAAATGTTATCCTCCATCGATAATGATTACTCTTGGTATTCCACATCTTGTAAAAATATTTTTTTATTTAAATTTTTGATACACTCCGAGCATCACATCGACGTAAAACTATTGCTTCAATCCACTTTGATAAATAGTCTACTGCAATATATATATATATATATATATATATATTTCCGAATGAAGTTATAAATGGTCCTATAAAATCCAATCCCCATGCATCTAAAATTTCAATTTTCAAATTAAAATCACACACACACACACACACACACACATATATATATATATATATATATATATATTAACATCTCTAAATAGTGTAGGCCAACAAATTTTGGATTATAAAATTTTATGATCAGTTCATTCAATTCCAAAATAACCCGTAAATTCAGAATCATGACATTTTGACTAATTTCTTCAATCTCTTTATAAGGCACACATCTCTACATAACTAAATCTTTACATGGTCTATATAAGTATGGGTCATCCTAAAAGTAAAAATTTGTTTCATAAATAAATTTTCTTTCTTGTGGTTTCGTAAATACTGATGGTAAAACACCACTAACAATGTAGTTTACCATATCAACGTACGATGGTATAACCCATTCATTAACTGTATAAAGTTGTTTTACCAAAAAATTTTATTAATTTCTCTTTTTCATGATCAATTATTTTATTATCGGACCTCTTCCCATCTACTACCACAAAATCAATTCTTTGCATCAAAAGTATCCATCTAATTAATCATGGTTTCATGTCCTTTTGCATCAATTATTTGATAGCAGAATGGTCGATATGGTTCTAATCATATATGAAATAAACTTATCAAAAATATAAAGAATTGCTAATAACTCTTTTTCAGTAATAGTATAATTAATTTGGGCATCATTTAGAGTTTTATTAGCATAATATGTAACATTAAAAATTTTTCATATCTCCTAAAATAGCTCAATGTGCATAATCACTTGCATCACACATTAGCTCGAATGGTTTCTCCCAATTAGGTGAAATAATTAAAGGGGCAAAGATTAATTTTTTCTTTAATAATTCAAAGGCATTAAGGCACTCTTGATTAAAATCAAATTTTATGTTTTTTCCAAAATTTGGCATAAAGGATTGTAATTTTTGAAAAATCTTTTATATACCTCCTAAATAAATTCTAGCACCTCTTAAAGTAGTAGGTGGAGGTAGTTTATCTATAACTTAAATTTATGCTAGATCTACTTCCATATCATTTTTAAAAATTTTATGTCTAAGTACAATTCCTCCTACAACCAAGAATTGACATTTTTCCCAATTTAATACAAAATTTGTCTTTTGACATCTTTCTAGAACTTTCTCTAAATGATTTAGACATGATTCAAATGAAGCTCTAAACATAAAAAAATTATTCATAAAGACTTCTATCCCTTTGTCAATTAAATCACTAAAAATTGACATCATATATCTTTGAAATGTTACAGGTGCATTACATAAACCAATGGGCATTCATTGAAAAAAACAAAAGTACCACAACGACTAGTAATTATTGTCTTCTCTTGATCCTCAGGAGTAATAAGAATTTGATGGTAACCAGTATATCCATCTATAACACAAAAATATTTGTGCCCAGCTGACCTATCCATCATTTGGTCCAAAAAAGCTTTTGGTTCATGATGTTCTTCCAATAGATGTCTGTGCATAGAAATCAAAGAATTGATTCCTTTGATATCAGCTAATGTCCATCTAAAGGCTTTCTTATATCTTTATACAGTTTCCAACAAATTTTGTTCTTGTGCTTAAGTTAATTCTGAGGATACAATAATAGGTAATATTGATAAATCTCCTAAAAAGGCTTATTTTAAATTTGTAGGAAGTATTTTGATTTCTAATTCAGAAGGTTTCACACTCAAATAAATCAGATTTCTATTATTATCCGTAGTATCTAACAATTCAAATTGTTCATGATTGTAATCCAATTCTTCATTACTCACTTTTATAGATTTATCTTGAATTATATCCTCATCTTCATACTTCAAATGTCCTCCTTCAATTCTCTTTTCAAATGTATTTGTGAAATGTTCATTACTTAAATAATAATTAATATTCATTCTGAAGCATTCATCATCTCTTCATTTTGCTGGGTAGCTCATTAATTTTGATATATTAAATGTAACTTCTTGATTACTGACTCTCGTTATTAAATGACTCTCGTTATTAAATCTCTTTTCTACACATCTATCAAAGCTCTTCTAGTGGCAAGAAATGATCTCCCTAAAATGATAGAAATTTATTTATCTTCCTCCATATCTAACACAATAAAATCCATATGAATAATAAATTTATCAACATTCACTAAAACATCTTCTATAACTCTTTTAGGTGAAATTTCTCTTAAACCCAACCTTTTGAAAATTGATAGAGACATAAGATTCTGGCTCCCAAATCACGTAAAGTTTTTCCAAAAAATAATTTGCCAATAACACAAGGAGTAGTAAAACAACCAGGATCCTTAAGTTTTTCTGGAAGTTTTTTCTGATCTATGGTGCTACACTTCTCACTAAGTTCAACAGTCTCATGATCTATAAACATCACATAACATGGCTTTGTTCCAGGCCTTCAACAAATGGAATATTTATAGTTAATTTCCTCAATATTTTTAAGAATTTTGTAAATTTGTTATCTCTATGTTACTGTTTTAATCTTTGAGGAAGTGGAGGTGGTGGTCTTTCTATAGTAATTTTTATTGGTTTAATAGGATATTCTAAAACA
This sequence comes from Phalaenopsis equestris, assembly GCF_001263595.1. Lineage (NCBI taxonomy): Eukaryota > Viridiplantae > Streptophyta > Magnoliopsida > Asparagales > Orchidaceae > Phalaenopsis > Phalaenopsis equestris. The sequence goes on along the minus strand of NW_018231074.1, from coordinate 50,350 downwards.
AGATGAAAATCTTCGCTAGACTTTTAATTTTCCACCCCTTCTTTCTCAACTTCAATCTCTTTTTGAACTTTTGTTTCTAATTCTTTTCCACTTCTTAGTTGAATAGCCTTATTTTGCTTTTTATTCTGATCTTTAGGATTAACTTCAACATTACTAAGCAAAGTTCCTGAAGGTTTATTGCTAAGTGCAGTAGCAATATATCTCAACTGATTTTCCCAGTTTTTAATTGCAGCACCTCGACTTTGTAATTGATTTCCCATTTTCAATATTAATTCTTCGATTGACAATTCCTTAATTTGTGAATTGTTATTAAAACCTGAAGGATAATAAATTTTATAATTAGAAATTCCCTGGTTGTTGGAATTTCCCAATGGGTTCACAGGATTGTTCCCTCTTTACAGAATTACAATATTAAAGTTATTACTATTCAAACTAAATTTAGGGTGATTTTTCTAACTAGAATTATAATAATTTGAATAAGGATTATTAGCTTGGTTATTTATTTCCTTTAAATTTTCATATGATGATTGAGAATCTATCATTTGTTCCAATGAATTTTCCTCAAGCACATGCAGTGTCTGAGAATAATTTGTCCCATATTGATCTATCTTCTGTGATATTGCAGTAATTTGAGAAGCCAAAATAGATATTGCATCAGAATCATGAATACTAGCTACTCTTTTTGGAGTTACCCTTTTAAAGGGCCTTTGAAAATTATTAGTAGTCATCTCTTCAATTAAAGAATATGCTTCATCGAATGGTTTTGACATCAATGATCCACCAGCAACAACGTCAATTATAGATCTAAGAGATCCAACTAATCCATTATAAAATTTTTGAGTTATTAACCAATTTGGTAACACATGGTTTGGACACTTCCTAAGGATATCTTTAAATAGTTCCCAAGCTTCATATATTGATTCTCATTCAAATTGACAAAAAAGATATGATATCATTTCTAAGCTTTGCAGTTTTTAATGGTGGGAAATATTTAGTTAAAAATTTTTCTGATAATTCTCCCCAAGTTTGAATAGATCCAGGTGCTAAAGAGTTTATCCATATCTTAGCTTTATCCGTTAATTAAAATGGAAAAAGTCTAAGTTTGACAACATCATTTGATACTCCATCATATTTAAATGTAGCACACAATTCTAAAAAACTAGCAGATGTAAGTTAGGATCTTCAGTCGGTGTTCCCACAAACTGTTTATTCTATACCATTTGAATGATGACAGATTTAAGCTCAAATGAATTAGTAGCTACAATAGAGTCTTTGATACTCAATTGAATTTCATCTGTTGTAGGATTACAATAATCTCTTAAAGGTCTCTGATGATATTCATTTTGAATTTCTTGATTATTTATGTTTGTAGCCATTTTATTCAAAATTTTCAATTCTTTTTAATGTTTTCATATTTTTTTAATAGTTCTTCCTAACTTCAAACCATAAGGCACTAAACCTTCAAATCATAAACTAAGCATACAGAAATGCAATAAGCAATTATAATAAGCAAACACACTAAAATATACAAAAATTTCTATTAAACTATGATTTTTCATAATATAAGTTTTTCAGTTTAAAATATGTATTCTAAATTATAAAGTAATTTACCGTTATCTCCCAGGCAATGATGCAAAAAACTTGATGAGATGTTTTTATGTATGCGTTGTAAATATCATTCAATACTACAACACACACACACGACAAAACAAGCAGTAAATATGCAGATCAATCACAATAAAAATGAATGTAGTATAAATAGTTTTATATTTTAAAATCTTTAAGCTGCCAATTCTAGTAATTACGCAAGTACACGTATTGCCTAAGTAATAAAGGGATCTAATTTATTTATAAGTATCGATCCCACAAGGAGGTGGAAATTCTTACGGTTATAATGTAAAACACAATGTTCAAACTATAAAAGCATATGTAAGAAAACAAATATAAAGTAAATTTAATGTATGCTAAAAAAGAACTAAGTTAACAAAGCTAAATTCTATACTTCAAAGTTAAACTTGCTGAGACTAAACAAAGTTTTGTAGCGAAGAGTTCCAATTTAAGGAAGAAACCTTCCCCTTTACAATGAGTTTATGGTTAGTGAAGTAATTAAAACCATTTAAAATCATATATAAACTTGTATTGTGTCAAATACAAGTAATCTTATTCTTTACTATCTATCGAGTGAATAAAGAAAATTGTTTAATCCAGAGTTTGGTCCCTAAATTTGTGGTTAAGTTGAAAGAATACTAGCTCCCACTCAAGAGCTGCCACTTCCCCCTCTTCTGAGAGCTAACAATCTCACTTTAGTTTCCATGCAACTAGACCAAATTGGAGATTTTATTCTATCGCCTTAAAATCTTCAATTCTATGCTCATAAAAATATATATTTCCCTATTTATTTGCACTTAACCACATGGACTACATTCTCATCCATGAAATTGAATGTGACTCTAACCTTGTTGTAGAAGGCATAGCCCTGTCTGATCTTATGTTTCTCAACAAAATTTAATATTTCAATTAGCCATATTGAAAAGTAAATAAAAATCAGAGTTTGAGACATCATAATTTATTGACATTTAAAGTCTTGCAAAACAATATTAATTCTTCACAAGACCATATCTCATTGTAGGGAGAAGGAAAAAGAAGACTACTCAGATCTCATGAGGAGGATACGATAAAACATGGATTATATATATAAAAATAAGTTTAAAAAATAAAGAAAGGAAAGATCACAACTTATCTCACACTCCTCCTCAAGCAAATCCCTTGAAGTTCCCTTGAAGCACTTTCTCTCTTTACAATCACACTCAATTCTCTCTCAGAATTGTAATGAAGAAGAAATCTCTCACATCCCCTCTCCTCTTACAATCTCTAGAATAAACCCTTCTCCAAAACCTAACTCTCTACTCTCCTTCAAAGACTTCAAACACTACCTCAAGATAAGACTCTTTAAACTTCTTAATATGGCGCCAACCTCTTCTCCAAAGAAATTCAAATTTCCCTCCTTTCCTAAGAGGCGCACCTCCTCACATCAAGAGACAAATCCCTTCATCCAAAAGATATATTTCTTGGTTCAAGAGCCTTTCCAAAGTGTCTAGATGCATTGAACCACTCCATGAGTCATTTTAATTACTTGGAGCCTTCTCGAACCTAAAAAATGGTCAATAACCACCATATATTCACTTATTTTTATCTTTGGCACCTCTGACACCTGTTCTAACACTTCTAGCAATGTTCACTTGAGTTTTGTACTCCTCTTTAGATTCTGGCACTTCTGGCACCTCTGACACCTCTGGCATCACTTCTCTGTAAAATGGCAACTCTAGCGCCAGTATGTTGAAAAACTGCATTTTGACTCTAAATTTCTTCCTTTCTCTCCAAATGCATAAAATCAATATACCTGCAACAAAAAATGAAAATACCATTCTTTAATGTGCAATATCACCACATTTAAGCATAAAATGTATACATAATATTTTATATTTATTTGGTTTATCACCTAGTTAACTTAGGGAGAGAATCCTTTTGAGATTTATGAGAGATTCCACCAATGAGTATGCAATTATCATCCTATAGATTTCTAAGTTGAATAAGGCCATTTTTCTATTTCCTTGCTTTCTGAATTTTCCATTCAACCACTAAAACCTGCTATAAGACCTCATCCTCAACATACTTGATACACCTAAAATATATAGTATTTTTATACATATTTTTATACCTATTTTTGAGATATTGCGATTCAATGGAAGGTATTTGTGTGTTCTTTTTCAGGTACAAATAAAAATGTGAAAATTGGCAAAAGGAGTGAAAAAGGATCAAATATGGGGCAAAAATGAAAAAAATGGTGCAAAAGTATTTTGGTGCCTAAGTGTCAGATCCATCACTTAAGCGCCCATGAAACAGAGAAGGCCGAGCCTAAGCGCCAGAGGCCCCACATTTAAGGGCTATTGATAGTTACTTGATGGGTTAATCCATTTTGGAAAATTTTGAAGAGACATTTAAGGCACCTATTAGCTAAAGAGAGTGGTTATAACCACTAGAAATGAAAATATGGTTAAAAGACTAGTGAAAGGAGGCATCCTTTGGAGAATACATCAAACTTGGACACTTCTTGAAGAGATACCAAGGCACCTCTTGGAAAACTATAAAAAGAGAGACTTGGGACTTTTTGAAAGGCTGCTTCCAGTCTCTTCAAGTGTTTTTTTTAGATTCTTCTTTGCTGTGATTTTTGGGAGAGACTGTAAGACGCCAATGTCTACCTTTATTTTAGTTTTAGTTTCTAATTTTTGTGAGTTAAGAGTGTTGTAAGAAGAGAAGAGATTCAAAGGAACTTCAAGAGTTTGGTAGAGGATCTGAGATAAGTTTCTATCTTTTTGTTACTACATTTAGTTTTAATTGAGACCTTTTGTTGGTTTGACAATGATTTCTGCTTTTAAACTAAAGTTTCATTTTATTTTCTCTATGAATTTTGAATTGTTATCTTTATCTTTTTTCTTAAAATGATAAGTAAATAAAGTATTGGATGGAAGTTGTGGAGAGTATTGATCTTTATTATTGTAAGAAGTTGTGATGATTTAACTCTATGTACTTCATTTACTTCTTGATTTGGCCCATCGAGATGTTAAAATTTGTTGTGAGAACATGTAAGAACTGGGATGGTATTGTCTCAGTCAATAATTGGAAAGAATCACATGAGATTATATGGATAAGAATGTAATTCATACGATTGAGTGCAAATAAATTGGGAACTAATCTTTGAAGGGTGTAGAGTTAGAGGGCTTTAAAGTGACAGATTAAAGCCCCCAACTTGTTGTACTGCTTTATGTTTTGATACTTGATGTTAGCTCCCAGGTGAAGGGAATCAAGGGAACTCTGGAGTGAGAGATGGTATCTTCCTTGCCTAGCTGGTCTTTAGAATTATTCAAACTTTAAATTAGCCAATATTCTTTATAGCATCTCTAGTAAGGGAAAAGAATAATATTGCTCCTATTTGGCAGAATACAATTTTGCATACTTTCACAACAGAATTCCTATACTTATTACTGGTTCATGATAAGTTAAAATATATTTCATATTCAGTGCTTCTTATCTTACAAAAACTCAAGTTATCTTTAGAAGTTCTTATTATATTGTCAAAATATCAAAAATACCAAAAAGAATTGAACTTAAATTACAGTGATAATATCCTTAGTTTAAGTAATTGTCTTTTTGAAATAGAAGTTTGTTACTTAATAGTGCATATTGTGAAAATTTCCTGTGGGTTCGACATTTGGGGAAAAAATCAAAAAGTTCTATTTTACTTGATAATCTTTAGGATCAAGTTTTTGGTACTGTTGCAAAGTAGGAAAGTTAAATGAAGAATATAATCACATACACTGTTATAATATTACATATAAACAATCGGGATCATGTTTTTGGTGCCTTTGTTAGGGATTGAAGTTAATAAAAATTAAAAATTTGGATTGCAATTTAGATTTCAATTCAGATTTCAATTGAAATTGGGATTGAAATCAAGAAAAATTAAATTGGAATTTAATTTAAAACAAAATTTCTATTTAGAAAGCCTTTTTTAAACTTTAAGAATTTTTATAAAAATATTTTAGTGTTGTGTTTTTATATCATGTATCTTACTTTTGTTTTATGTTAATGTATGTGTAGTTCAGGTTTTGAAGGACTAGTGCCCTATGATTTTGAATTTGAAAGAACTGTTAAGAAAATTAGAAAAATAAAAACAAAAATTAAAATTTTTGAAAAATCTAAAAAAAATACAGAAATGGCAGATTAAAATAATCAAAATAGTGAAATTCATTAAGAATTTAGACCATTAAGAGAATATGCTAACCCTACGGTAGATGAACTTCATTATAGTACTCAAAAACCTAATGTAGGGGCTAATTCATTTGAGCTTAAACTTGTTATTATCTAAATGGTATCAAATAATCAATTTAGGGGATCACCAACTTAAGATCCAAATTTACATCTTGCCAATTTCTTAGAATTGTGCGCTACATTTAAATATGATGGTGTATCAGATGACGCCGTAAGACTTAGGTTATTTCCTTTATCACTAAGGGATAAAGCTAAGATATGGTTGTATTTGTTAGCACCTGAATCTATCAGAACTTGGGGTGATTTAGCACAAAATTTCCTTGCTAAATATTTTTCTACCATAAAAAATCGTGAAGCTTAAAAATGATATTACATCTTTTAATCAGTTTGAAGGGGAATCTATTTATGAAACATGGGATTGATTTAAAGAACTCTTAAGAAAATGTCCACATCATGATATACCAGATTGATTATTAATTCAAACTTATTATAATGGATTAGTTGGGTCTATTAGATCTATTATCGATGTCACTGCTGGTGGTTTACTAATATCAAAATCATTTAATTAACCTTATACTTTATTTGAGGAAATGGCTACCAATACTTTTCAATGGCCTTCTGAGAGGGTAAATCTTAAAAAAATATCCAATATTCATGAATCTGATGCATTTACTATGTTAGCAAATCAAGTTGCTGCAATTTCAAGGAAGTTAGACTAATTTGGAATGAATTTTTCTCAACAAATTCCAATGATTGAAGAGAATTCATTAGGCCAAATGGTAGATTTTCAAGCATCATTAGAGACTTTGAATGCCATAAAAAATAACCCAAATAACCCATATTCAAATTATTATAACCCAGGTTGGAAGAATCATCCTAATTTTAACTGGAATATAACTTCAGGTGGTAAAAAATAATAATGGGGTAGCAACCAAGTAAAATCATTGGGAAGTTGTAATAACCAAGGGAATAATAATAAAATATATACTTATCCTCCAAGTTTCAATAGTAATCCACAATTTAAGGAGAAGAAGTTATCTATAGAAGAAGTGGTGTTACAAATGAGAAATAAGTTACAAAGTCAAGGAGCTACAATTTGAAATATTGAGAATCAACTTGGACAAATAACAAATTCATTAAGTAATAGATCTCAAGGAACACTTCCTAGGAATACTGAAGTAAATCCGAAAGACCAGAACAAAGAGCAAGAAAAAGCCGTTCAACTTAAAAGCGGAAGATAGTTGGCAGGTCAGGTTAAAAAAGAAAAAAAGAAATCGAAATAGAGAGAGAAGAAATTGAAGAATCAAAAGAGGACTCTCTGAAATATTCTGAAATACTTATTTCTCCGCTAAAAATTGATTTGGAAAAACCACCACCTCCATTTCCTCAGAGACTTTGTCAACAGAAGTTAGATAAGCGATTTTCAAAATTTATGGAAATTTTTAATAAGCTTTGTTGACCTTACTTTTGGTAGAGGTCTAGAAATTTCTTTAGTAGCCTAGGTCTAGCCATAGGACTTTCCTACTGACTAGTCTTAGAAAACTAGAGAAGGTACCCTCACCATTAGAAACTCAAAACTCTTCTCTTTACTCAACTTGAAGTTCCACATATTGGTCCTAACCTCTAGCACTTATTAGGTAAGATCAGGGAACTCCTGAGGGAACTCCAGGAGAGTTCCTATAGGGCTACTTGGCCTTAGGATTGACCCTAGGTGTTGGTTTGGAGCTAAGGTACACCATACCCTCACCATACCCTCACCATACCCTTACAATACCCTAGCTAAGACCAATACATGAGGACCCAAAATGAAGATTTAATTGGTTCATGACTCATTTATAATGGTTCTCTACCCAATTGCACTTGAAATAATTGCACTTGAAATATGCCCTTAGGCACCTCCAAATTACCTAACTGTCCTTGGGACCCAAATTTGGTCAAAATTCCCAAATTTTTCCAAAATTCCCAAATTTTGCCAAAATACCCAAAAATGATCAAAACTCATTCCAAACACTTTGAATACATCTAAATTTGCCAAAACTGACAAAAATTTCCAAACTTGCCAAATTACCAAAATGCCCCTCCATGGCCCAAAAATCAAAAAATTCTAAAAATTCCCAAAAAATTCCAATAAATCCAAAATATTCCCAATTTCATTATGTCCAACTACACCATGGTACAATTTGGTCAATTTGACCATCTTTGACCAAAACCCCCAATTTGGTCCTTAAAGGCTTAATTTCAAAACCCTTTTTAACCCAAAATCCACCCAATTCACTACCAAATTGATTTCAAAATGACTTTCACAAATCAACTTCAAAACAACTTTCATCCTTCATGAAAGTTGTTCATAATGATGTTCTTCACCAACCACAATAATCAATTTGGACTTAGCCCATGTCTAGCCCAAGTTTGACCCAAACTTAGCCCAACATGCTTAAAATGGGTCAAAAATAAAAAATCCACCAAATTGATTAACCAATTGACCTCAAAATGACTTTCACCCTTCATAAAAGTTGTTCCTCATGGTATCTTACACCAAATTTCATATTCAATTGAGCAAAATGACATGTCTAAGCAAACTTAAACCCATTTTTGGTCATATTAGCCCATGACCAAAATATAATGAAAAATCAAACTTGGTATTCCCAATCAAGCTTAACCTTAACTAAACTCTAGATCTTAGAGTTAATTTAAGTTAACCATGGGTTAGCCATGATATTTATCCCTTAGGTAAATATTTTTTTAAAAAAAGGATAAGTTTCATGCAAATTACTCACCAACACATGTCAATACTCTATGGTGCCATTTTTCTTGCTCATCATGAGCTTTAGACTTCATCTCCAAGCATCCCAACTGATCTAAATCTATAAAAAAGCCATGGCTATGGCTATGGAAGAGGAGAAAGCTTAAGGCCAAACAAGGAAGAGCCACCATAGATTAGCAAAACCTTCTCCAAAATATCCAAAATTGTCCTCTAAGCACAGAGAAGAAGGGCTCCACCATTAATTGCCCTCAAAGCCTCCTCTGTGAGTTCAATTTTGAGCTCAAAATCGAGCTCAAAATCAGGGCACTACTCCAAACTCAAGCCCTCATTTGTTGTGGAGAATAAGGCCTAACCCCATTTTTGGGATTTCTAAACAAAGCTCAAAGGAACTCTAATTGGTGCTTAGAGAAGCTTTTTTGGACCTCAACAAACATTCCACAAGCATCCAATTGAGGCCACACCTCTTAGACAAAGGTATAGGCCATTTTTTTCTAAATTCGAGCTCGGTTTCACGTATTGTGAAGAAAACGTACAAATCATGCTTAATTAACCGTATGGATGTGTAGATCTAGGTCAGATCTACGATTTAAAAAAATTTCATGTAAATCGATGGAGAATCGAGTGAGATATTAATGTTTGAAGGTGGACGGCTCTCGAGATCGGGATGAACCAGATGGGGACGATGAACGGATGTCGTCCATTCGCGCGTGTATCGATCGAACGGTCCTGATCGCATCGGAGAGAGATCCTGTATATGCACAGAGCGCTGAGTCAGCGCTAACGCGGATGGCGGCGGCAAACCAGCGTGCGACATGCGACACATGGCATTTTCGGAACCGCCCATGATCCAATCAACACGTGGATTTAAGTAGAAAATTATGGGATTTAAAAAATTCAGAAAATACTCCTAAACTTCAAAAATTCATAACTTTTCATAGAAAACTCATAAAAATAAAATAAAAATACCCACTTGCTCAGTGAACAGAGGAAAATTTTGTGGAATAAATTTCATGCTTATTTGATGCATATTTAATTTTATAAAAATCAATTAGTGTTAGAGGTTTTTGAACTCTCCATTCATATTGACTCATCACCTTGACCCCAAATTTTTATATGTTTTAGCCTCTGTCTAGGTACACAATTTGAACATTTTTCTAAAGACATAGGAGATCTTTAGAAAGATATCATAATTTTCTAAGTTCTTATGCATTTTCTATTCAAATAATTATACAAAATTGTATGTAGCTTAGAAAATTCTACAAAAATTCATGTAAGTTTTCTATGAATAGAGTAGTCTTAGAAAATAATTTCATGATTTTTAAAAATCAAAACATCACTGTTTTGAACAAACTTTAATTTGCTTAAAACATTTAATTTGAAGCACACAAAAATTAAAATCACTTGATTTTTGTTCTTCAATGTGGTTCACTAGATTAGCAAAACCTTCTCCAAAATATCCAAAATTGTCCTCAAAGCACAGAGAAGAAGGGCTCCACCATTAATTGCCCTCAAAGCCTCCTCTGTGAGTTCAATTTTGAGCTCAAAATTGAG
>NW_018231074.1:37243-37577 GCF_001263595.1 Phalaenopsis equestris | reverse complement strand
CAAATGACATTTACCTTATTCTTGGGAATAATCAAGACATCAATATTCACTGAGCATTAGGATATTCAGGATGAATTATTAAATAACATAATGAAGTTTAAATGAACCCAATGCTTTTTATCGGACGTTAAGAAGGTTGCATGGACCTGCTCCCTATTCTTAACCTGGTGAATACCTTAGGGATCTATTAAATTTAATATATTTTACTTAATAATATTATCCTTAAAATTTAAGGCCCCCCAATATACAACATAGAGTTAGGAAGGTTTCCAAAACCTTACTTTTCCAGCTCTATATACATAAATGCTTTGACATGCATTTTGAGTTTCAGGTG
>NW_018231074.1:24074-36090 GCF_001263595.1 Phalaenopsis equestris | reverse complement strand
TTATCTAAGATGTAATTAACTATAGGGGCTTGCCCTTATAGAAAGCTTTTCCCGACCCCAGCATAATATAAACCCTATTTAATTCCTTATATTAAATAGCAGAACTTGTCGGCCAACACATTGGTTTCGCAGACAAAACAGATGTCATAACTTTCTTTAGTTTATTTGATCGAGCCTCACCCTCAATTCTTGTGTTCATCCTTCGGGATAGATACAGGATTTGAGGTAAAGCGCTCTTTCATTTAAACTATGAAAATTATGGGGTCAGTTTGACTTCATCTTTTTCAAAACTAAAATTTTTAAAAACGTCCTTCCGAAGCGGGCAACGGGATTTCAATTCCGATGACCGACAGCTTCTTACAGGCAAACCCCACACCAAAAATAGTGTCGGCAAGCTTACAAATAATATTCTATTTACAGAAGCCTTAGAAGAAATGCCAAGCTATGTGATGTTTTTGAAGGATATTCTTAATAGAAAAAGGAAGTTTTAAGATAAAGAGACAGTTGCACTTAGTGAGAAGTGTAGTGCTATAATTCAAAAAAAGCTTCGTGAAAAGCTTAAAGATCCTGTTAACTTTACAATTCCATGTGTAATAGGAGACAGACTTTATGGGAAAGCTTTATGTGATTTAGGTGCAAGAATTAATCTTATGCCATTATCAATATTTAAATCAATATTTAAAAGTTTATCAATATTTAAAAGTTTAGGATTAGGAGAAATAACTCGTACTACTGTAACTCTGTAGTTAGCATATAGATTAATAACGTACCCTAAAGGAGTTATAGAAGATGTCTTAGTGAAAGTGGATCAATTTATCTATCCTATTGATTTCATTGTGCTAGATATGGAGGAAGATAAAGAAATACCTATCATTTTGGGGAGACCTTTCCTAGCCACAAGAAAGAGCAATGATAGATGTGCAGAAGGGGGAACTAACTATGCGCATTAATGATCAAATGATTACTTTTAACATTTCAAGATTAATGAAGTATTCTATAAAAGGTAAAGATGATCAATGCAATAGAAGGGATGTTATAAGATATCTGAGTTAATATCATTTTAAAACAAATTATGAATAAAAATCTAAAATCAAAGATTTTGAACACAAGCAAGAAGAGGAATTAGATCAACCTGAATATCTTTATAAGGAATATTCTAACTATGTTTGAGAAAGTTTTGAAATTTTGGACACAACAGAAAAAGATAAATCATTTTGTCCATCAATTGAGAACTTTCTGAACTTGAGTTGAAATTACTACCTGATCATTTAAAATATGCCTTTTTAGATGATTCCTCTGCATTACCAGTTATAATTTCCTGAGAATTAACAATGGAAGAAGAAGAAAGATTGATGAAAATTTTGAAAAAAATGATGAAAATTTGATGAAAATTTTGAAAAAAATTTAAGAAAGCCTTTGGATGGACAATTGCTGATATTAAAGGAATCAGTCATTCAATTTGTATGCATAGAATTCATATGGAAGAGAATTGAAAACGCAGGGCTGATCCTCAAAGGTGATTGAATCTTATTATGAAAGAAGTTGTTAAGAAAGAAATTCTAAAGTGGTTAGATGCTGGAATTATCTACCCTATTTCAGATAAGGCATGGGTTAGTCAAATTCACTGTGTTCCTAAGAAAGGATGAGTGACTGTGACTTTAAATGAACATAATGAGTTAATACCTACTAGAAAGTCACAGGGTGACGAATATGCATTGATTATAGAAAACTAAATCTCACCACTAGAAAAGATCATTTTTCACTACCCTTTTTAGATTAAATGCTGGATAGACTAGCTGGGCATAAATACTTTTGTTTTCTAGATGGATATATTGGTTATCACCAAATTCAAAGAACTCCTGAGGATCAAGAGAAAACAATGTTTACGAGTCCGTATGGTACCATGTTTTTATAAGAACACCCTTTAGTTTATGTAATGCCCTTGCTACATTTGAAAAGTGTATGATGGTTATTTTCTGTGATTTAATTGAAAAACAGATTGAAGTCTTTATGGATAATTTTTCAGTGTTTGGAACCTCATTTGACTTATGTTTAATTTGAGTCGTGTTTAGAACATTTATCTAAAGTTCTTAAGAGCTGTGAAGAAACAAATTTAGTACTTAATTGGGAAAATGTTAATTTATGGTAGTAGAAGGAATTGTATTAGGACATTAGATATCAGAAAATGGTATGGAAGTAGATCCTGCTAAAAATCAAGTGATCGCTAATTTACCTTATCCAACCAATTTAAGGGAAATTAGGAGTTTTTTATGACATGTTGGATTCTACAGGTGATATATTAAAGACTTTTCCAAAATTGCTAAGCTCTTATGCCATTTACCGGAAAAAGATGCAATTTTCAATTTTCATGAAGAGTGTCTAAAAGCTTTTGAGTTAATAAAAAAAATAGTCATTGCACCAATTATTATTGCCCCAGATTGGGAAAAATCTTTTAAATTAATGTGTGATGCTAATGATTATGGCTATTAGAGCTATTTTAGGACAAAAACATGATAAGATTTTCAAAGTTATCTACTATGTTAGTAGAACTCTTAATGAAGCTCAAATTAATTATACAACAACTGAAAAAGGGTTATTAGTAATAGTACATATTTTTGATAAAATTAGATCATATTTAATTGTAAATCGATGTGTAGTGCATATAGATCATTCTGTTGTTAAATATTTAATAAACAAAGATTTATTAGATGGGTTCTTATTTTGCAAGAATTTGAATTTATAATAGTAGATCGGAATGAAACTGAAAATCAAATTGCTGAACATTTGTCCAGACTTGAATAAAAAATCACTTTATTTTGAAAAAGAAATTAATGAACATTTTCTTGATGAAAAGCTGTTCAACATTGATGAGTGGCATGTTCCATGGTATGCTTACATTGTGAACTTTCTTGTTAGTGATATTATACCCTATGGAATGACATACCAATAGAAGAGGAAATTTATATCTGTATTTTTGGGATGACCGATTTTTATAAAAATAAGGGGAGGATCTTATTATTTGAAGATGTGTGCCTTTAGAAAAAACTTATGAAATTATCGAAAAGTGTCATAATTCTCATTTTAGGGGACATTTTGGTGTTGATAAAATATCATACAAATTTTTACAATCTGGATTTTATTGGCCTGCTATCTTTAGAGATGTTAATGCTTTTATCAAAACTTGTGATAGATGTCAACGTGTAGGCAATATTTCTAGAGGAAATGAGATGCCCCTCAACTATATGTTGGAAGTTGAATTATTTGATATTTGGGGATTACATTTATAGGACCATTTATACCATCTTTCAAAAATTTATATATATTGTTAGAAGTGGACTATGTATCCAAATGGATTGAAGCTATAGCTTTACCTCGATGTGATGCTCGAAGTGTTCCAAAATTTTTAAGTAAAAATATATTTTGTAGATTTGGGATGCCGAGAGTGATCATAACTGACAGGGAAGTCATTTCAGAAATGTCATAATGGAGAAGTTATTAAGGAAATATCATATAAACCATATAATTGCTACTGTTTATCATCCTCAGACAAGTGGTTTGGCTGAATTATCCAATCATGAAATTAAAAGAATAATGAAAAAATCTGTGCATCCAACAAAAATGGATTGGTCAGTCAAACTTGACTATGCTTTGTGGGCTTATAGGACTGCATACATAACTCATATAGGAATGTCCCCATATAAGCTAATATTTAGGAAAGCTTGTCACTTACCAATTGAATCTGAGCATAAATCATATTGGGCGGTTAAGGAGTTAATTATAATTTAAAGGATGTTGGTGAGAAAATGTAATTGTAATTAAAAGATCTTGAAGAAATAAAGAATGAATCTTATAAGAGTGCTAAAATTTACAAAGAAAAGATGAAAATGTGGCATGAGATGAAACAAAGAAAAGATGAAAATGTGGCATGATCGAAGGATTCTTATTGAAAATTTTCAGTCAGGGTAACAAGTTTTTTTATATAATGCAAGGTTAAGATTATTTCTAGGTAAACTTAAATCCAAGTGGATGGGCCCATTTGTTGTTATAAAAGTTTATCCATATGGAGTTGTGGATATTAAAGATCCTAAATCTGAGAAAATAATTAAAATGAATGGTCGTAGAACGAAACCCTATTTTATAGGGGATAAACTTATATTAAACAATCATATGATGTTGGGTCAACCAGAATAAGCAATGGTTACGTCAGGCTGACGACGTAAAACCATGTGCTCTGTGGGAGCCAACCCATAGTTATCAGTGTGCTTTTATTTTGAATGTTTTTTGTGTGTGATTAAGAAAAGTTGGGGTAGTTTTTTAAGACTATTATGTGTTAGTAATGATTTTAAGACTTTATTAAGTGACTTAGATATGTTCGAATGAGTATTTGGACGTTAAGTTGCCCTGTGGTAAATCAAGCACTAGCGCTTAAGCGCGGACAATAAAAATCATGTGCGAATTTTTATTTCTAGAAAATTTAACCACGAATTAGTTGACTTGAACATTCCATGGTAGTTCTAGGATGTGTCTAGGAGTTGTAGAGAGGGGTTTGGCCTATAATTAGAAGGGTTTTATAAAGGATTTTCACCACAATTGAAATTCTAACCCTGGAAGTGTAAGAGAAAGAGAGATTTAGAGAAAATGTCTTCATGAGAGATGGATTTGAAGAAAAAAAAGAGGTTATGAGGAAGAAATTTATTTTTTAGAGTGCACAAGAGATTTATAACGGTTTCTTAGCAGTTAATATTGAAGTAATAGCAGAAAAGATCAACAAAATTGAGGCTGACGTGGCTTCAATTGAAGCAAAGGTAAATGAAGCTAATGCACATCTAGATCATATTGGATGACAATTAAAAATGCAATTTAGCCATACTAGTTATATAGAGGAAGCGGATAAGGAGATGTATCTTATGCAGAAATGTATTGAAGAAGATTGTATCAAAGTTCGTCACCACCGTCCATTTTATCAACTCTATATTCCAAATGCCCAAGGAGAGACTATGAGAGATTGGAATTTATTCCAACAAAATGAAGAATGGAATTATGTTTTACGCTAATGTTTTCTTGTTAGTAGTTGTTTTATGTGTTAGTGTTAGGTATTATTTATAGTGTTTATATGATTATGTGTTATATTGTGTAAGTTTTTTTAGTGTTTGTATTTAGGAAATTTTCTCATCCAAGACTCTTTAGAATGATAATTATGTGTTGAATGCTATTTGTAATAATTCGTGAATGAATATAAGTGTTGGTTTGTGAAAATTTTGGGTTATTTTTACTTTGAATTGAATTAGTAATACCAGAGAATTTTGAGAAAGAGGAGAGTTAAAGGATAAAAAAATAGTTATTGAAGTATTATAAGACCATTTAGGGGTGGTTTACTTAGCCTATTAGTGCATTTTACTTATGATCAAAAATATCAAAAATCAAAAAAATTGTGATCTAGCACCTAAGCGCCACAACCCCGCGCTTAAGCGCGAGGCAACCTGAGAGGCAGGCGCCTAAGCGTCAAATATCCGCGCTTAAGCATCGATTCATGAAAACAAGTGTCCGAATGGTTAAAAGTGGAAAATAACCCAAAAAATTTCCATTTTTGCTCCAGCCATCATCTTCTTCTTTCGACCTGCCATCATCTTCTTCCTCTGACGTTCGCAATTTTGAATTTAGGGCAAACCTTATTTTGGAGATTTCCTCCTTCTAAAGTGAAGATTTCTTTGTGGAATTAAGCCAAATTTGCTAGATTTCATCTTCTCAAGGTGAGAGCTTCACTTCTATGTAGAAAATTTGGATTTTCACCATATATTTTTAGTACATTTGGAAATACCCGAAAATCACTATTCATGGTGAAAAATGGAGAAAAATCTATGAAAAGTGAAAAACCCGAAAATCACTATTCATGGTGAAAAATGGAGAAAAATCTATGAAAATTACATAGAAATTGTAGTTTAAGCTTATAGGAGTTGAGTTTAGTAGTTTAAACTTGATTCATGGATTCAATTTAGACTTTTTGAAAATTTTAGAAATGGCACCAAGAATGAAGAGGAGCAAGGGGAAGTTCCATTTTGATTCGAGTAAATTTGTGAGTTGAAAAGCTCAAGATGGGTATAGTGATGCTTTGTAATCATGAAAACATATACAGAAGCAATGTTTTAAAAAATCTAGGAGGACCTGTTGAGTATTTAATTATTCATCAATAGTGGGATTGATTCTGTTGTTTTTCTGCTACAACAGTGATTTTTATAGTTCAAGAGTTTTATGCATATCTCCCACAGGAAGAAGAAGATTGAGTTAAGGTCAGAGGAAAATCAGTACCATTTTCACTAGAGGCAATTAACATGTTTTACCAGTTGCCCCCGATACTTTGTGTTTTTATTCGAACTATAGTCCTTCTGAGACGGAGTTGGATGAGATTATTTCATATTTGACTGTTGGAAAAGGACTTTGGAAGATTACAAATGTAATGTTAGTCAACTTTTCCACTTAAAAATTAAATGCCACCTTGAAGGCATGACATTATTTTATTTCAGCTCATCTACTGCCGACCAATAATCTTAGTGAAGTTACTATAGAGAGAGCGATGTTAAATTATTTTATTCAGTAGTTTAAGCCTATCAACATTGGGACACTTATCTACCAGACTATCATTAATTCTGCTACTACTGCTACTACTGCAAGTTTGGGATTTGATTCCTTAATCTTTTCTTTGTGTGAGCAAGTAGGAGTTAGATATGATAGTTGGGAAGAATTGCTGTTACCTCTAAAGCCCATTTCTAGTGTGAATTTGAAATTATATTCGGAGCACTCTATTTTTGGCTGGAGAGGAGGATTTTAACGGAGTTATAGAATGATAACATCTGTTGCTTCTACCTCTGGTGCTTCTACATTTAGACCATCTACCTCGAGACCATCTACAACCAGAGGTCAGTCTACTGAATCCCAAGATCAATTATTAAAAAAGATGATGGATAATTTTAATTTTACTGCAGACAAGGTAGAAAATTTAGAAAATTTTGTAGATCGTATTAATGGATATGTTAGAATACATAGTGATTATGAGGAGAAATTTCACTCATCTTTGGAGAGCCTCATTAGGGGAAACCAAGGAGTGGAATTCCCTTCATATCCAAAATATCCTGACTATGAACCTGCAACTTTTTAGGATAGTGGTGACACAAATGATGATGATGAGCATGAGGACTAAGGTTATTTTAAATTTGTAATAATTTGAAGTACTGTATTGTGTGAACTTGCTACTATTGTACTTTATGTTGTTGTTGTTGTAGATCTTTTGCTGTGTTGGGGTGTTTTGATTAATTGTTAATATAACAGTTGTGTTTTGTGTTTTATTTTTAGCATTGTGATTAGATTTTATGGTGATTAGATTTTAATTGTGATTAGATTTTATGGTAGTAGTTGTGTGAAGTAAGATGTGTAGTGTGCTTTACTTAGTCGGTATTGAACTTATTTCTGAGTATTAAGAAAATTATAAATCTTACTAGCTTTAGTTTTAACTTCAATATAAAAAATTGCTACCTTGTCTTTTTTTTTTATATCAGTGTGTTTGATTTATTTTGAGATTGTGAAGTCAAAGTCAGTGTGCATGTTTGCTTATATGTTGTTACCCACTACTTAATAATTAAAAGTATTATGAATCTCTACATGTTAAATTAAAATTAAAATGATAAAAATTTGAAAAAAAAAAAATTTGATCAAAAATCATTTTACTCCTGTTTTAAATTTGTGTACTCGTATCAATAGGGTGTAAAAATTTGTATAAGAATGTATTTTAATTTTCATTCCTGCTTATATATATTTGATGCTAAAATGTTAAATCTTGTTAAAAATTTAAGTTTGATGGGAATGAAAAATATATTTGAAACTTGAATTTTATTTGTTCGAATTTTATTTGTTCTCAAATACTACAAGTGAACTTGATTTGAAAAGAAAAATGATCATGTATATGAAGTTATATTAGAGAAGTAAAATTTTAATTATAGAAATGAGTAAGAAAATTTATTTAAAATTTTATAAGTGATATAGAAAAATTTAAAGTTAAAAGTTCTTAAATGTAGACATGATAAATATTGTGTAACTATCTTTAATAGGAGATATTGTATTTTTGAAAAATGTGGAAGGATTAGACTTTTATTTTTGAAACTTAAATTTCTTTTATTAAAAATAATTTTTATAAACTATTATTATGTTTTTTTAAGTAAAATAAAAAATATCAATTTTTTACTTTAGGAATGCAGGACTGGAATTCAAAATTATTAAAGACCTATATAGATATAGTAATCCTTGCCTAAAAAAAAAGAAAAAAGAAAAAGAAAAGAAAAGGGGGGAGAAGCTTGAGGATTAGTGTCTAATCAAAAATTGATTCCACATCTGATCTTTTTAAAGTATAAGACTTGAGAAACTCTTAAGCTTAAAGATAAAATATAGTAAGTAAAATTATACTTAATAAAAATTTTGAAGTGAAGGAAATAAAATGCCTAAGTTTTATATTTGGAAAATCTACAAGTATTTCTGAATTAGATAGGAACTCATATTTTTTCATACTTCTTCACTTTAAAGATTTCTAAACTTTAAGTTGGTCTCATTCACTAGAATTTTTTCTAAATTAGACTACTATATTTCTAAAACAAAATTTTAGAACCTCTTAAAGAAACTCATATACATAATCATATTTATTTAGTTTTTAAAGATTGAAGTGTCACTTGAGAATAAGTAACATTTTATGTTTTGGGGATTTTGGTACATCAAAAATATATAGTGTTTTTATACACATTTTTATACATATTTTTAAGATATTGTGTTTAATGGAAGGTATTTGGGTGTTTCTTCAGGTACAACTAAAGAGGTGAAAAATGGCAAAAAGGAGTGAAAAATGATCAATTATGGAGAAAAAATGAAAAAAAGGTGCAAAAGCATTTTGGCGCCTAAGCGCCCGTGAAATAAAGAAGGCCACGCTTAAGCGCCAGAGGCCTCACACTTAAGCACCATTGATAGTTACTTCACGGGTTAATTCATTTTGACAAATTTTGAAGGGACATTTGAGGCACCTAATGGCTAAAGAGGGTGGTTAAAACCACTAGAAACTAAAATATGGTTATGAAAGGAGGCAACCTTTGGAGAATAAATAGAATTTGGACACATTTTGATGAGATACCATGGAACCTCTTGGAAAACTATGAAAAGAGAGGCTTGAGACTTTTTGAGGGGCTGCTTCTAGTCTCTTCAAGTGTTTCAATTAGACTCTTCTTTGCTGTGATTTCTGGGTGAGATTATAAGACGCCAATATCTACCTTTATTTTAGTTTTAGTTTCTAGTTTTTGAGAGTTAAGAGTGTTGTAAGAAGAGAAGAGATTCAAAGGAATTTCAAGAGTTTGGTGGAGGATTTGAGATAAGTTTCTATCTTTTTGTTACTACATTTGGTTTTAAATTAGACTTCTTGTTGGTTTGACAATGATTCTTGCTTTTAATCTAAAGTGTAATTTTGTTTTCTCAATGAATTCTAAGTAGTTTTCTTTTTCTTTAGAAGGGCATAAGATTGTTTAATCTCTATGATGCAGGCCCTTGAAAGAGCATTATTAGCATGTATGGCCGTATTCATATATACCATGTCATCATATGTTTGGGAATGCCCCCACGATTGAATTGCATGAGAGAGAGAAAGGACTTCTTTGTCAGAAAACAATACTTATGTTAAATTGTCTTGATTGATGAAGTCTGAATCCCTTGAGTGCCCTAACCGTAAATGAGAATGTAATTCATATGATTAAGTTCAAATAAATTGGGAAATAAACTTTGAAGGGTGTAGAGTTAGAGTAGAGTTAGAGGACTTTAAATTGACAGGTTAAAGCCCCCAACTTAGTGTATTGTTTTAGGTTTTGATACGCGATGTTAATCCCCAGGTGGAGGGAATCGAGGGAACTCTAGAGTGAGAGCTGGTATCTTCCCTGCCTAGCCGATCTTCAGAACTATTCAAACTTTAAATTAGCCAATGTTATTTATAACATCCCTAGTAAGGGTAAAGAATAATATTGCTCCTATTTGACACAACGCAAATTTGCATACTTCCACAACAGAATTCCTATACTTATTACTGATTCATGATAAGGAAAAAGATATTTAATATTCAATTCTTTTTTTCTTACAAAAACTCAAGTTATCTTTAGAAGTGGTTATTATATTGTCAAAATATTAAAAATACCAAAAGAATTGAACTTTAATTACTGTGATAATATCTGTAGTTTAAGTAATTTTCTTTTTGAAATAGAAGTTTGTTACTTAATAGTTCATATTGTGAACAATCCCTGTGGGTTCGATATTTGTGGCTTAATAAAAAAGTCCTATATTACTTGATGACGATACGTATACTTGCGTAGTATCCCAATATATATAAAAATTAAAAAGTAGAATTTTTATTTTCTTCAGGATCAAGTTTTTGGTGTTGTTGCAAAGTAGGAAAGATAAGTGAAGAATATAGTCTCATACATTGTTATACAGTTGCATATAAACAATCGGGATCAATACTCTCTAAGAGAACCAAGGG
Source organism: Phalaenopsis equestris (assembly GCF_001263595.1). Lineage (NCBI taxonomy): Eukaryota > Viridiplantae > Streptophyta > Magnoliopsida > Asparagales > Orchidaceae > Phalaenopsis > Phalaenopsis equestris. The sequence continues at coordinate 25,541 of NW_018231074.1, read as the reverse complement.
GTGAAAATGGATCAACCTGGACCACTTGATCTTGTGGCTATGGGACATTCTTCAATGGATCTGATACACATAAATTTTCTTCCACTTTGGTAGTGCTAATAGGATCTGACAAAATAATATGGTGCTCTAATTTAGAAATCTGTTTTGGGTGGCAGGCAACCTCCATCTCAAGGGCTAATACAATATCTTATGTAATTGGTAGGGGATCCTGAATTTGTACAGGAGAAGGATGGGGAACTGAGTGTTGAGATACATTAGCTTCTTCATTATTTTTTTTTCCTAGAGAGGCAACATCAGTCATATGAGTTGATGAAGCAGCCTTCAGGTTAGGATGTTGCCTGTAACACATGCTATTAGTATGGCTAACCATCTTACAATGACTAGAATAATAGGGCTTTTGCTCCACCACTATCTTTTGCTAATGGTGAGGTGTTCTTAGCCATATTTCCTAAAAATTAGGGAGTACACTATCCCTTTAAACCAGCATCCTCTAGAAGCCCGAGACAGATTAAATGTGGGAACATCAAGCTTCATTGGCCTATAAAAGGCAGTCCTAATGGTGAACATGGCTTGGTGGTTAAAGTAGTGCAATTTGAGGCCGAGGAGTTTGAACCAGATTGGCACAATGGGAGGCACTTGTGTTGAATCAAAGTTAGGAGACAATTTCACTAGCTTCATATAAGTATCATTAATAAGGAGAGATTTCTTTGAGAACAACCTTACATAATCCTCTTCTTTGGCTAATTGAATCATGACATGTATGCCATCGAATAGACAAACCTTACATGCTCCTAAGAGTTTAAGGTTTTCAAAAACCTTCATAATACACTCTATTTTGGGATGCCCAAGCTGGAACTTCACAATTAAAGTGAATTTGCAAGCCCCAAGTAAGACATGTGACTTCTTGGTATGAAAAAAAGATGGCTGGTTTCTCAACCTTCCTGCAAAGTTCTTTAACGAATGGGCAGTTCCCCCTACCCTCAGCAGAGTCATGGTAAGCTTGTGGGAAAACCAGATTTTCAAAAGAGTGAAGGGCACTAAAACCTATACCAAGTATGCCAGAATAAGTAGCCTTATTCAACTGTATGTTAGTTTCCAAGCCGAGCGAGGGATTAGATGAATCCATAGCTCAGTAAGGACCAGTAAAATGAAGCTAGAACCAAAAGAACCAGCCAATGAAATCATATAGAGTAAGAAGCAAAGAAGGAAGTGAAAAACCAGATGCAAGCACAAAAAAACCGCCAATAAAACAGTAAACCCAAGCAAGAAAACTCAAAAAATGCCAAGCCAGGAAAGGGAAAAATGCACAATTAGGATCACAAGAGCAAGAGAGCTAGCTTAAGAGTGCACCACAAGCACCCAAGGACAGCAACTAGTTGCCAGCAACCTACCAGTAAAGTAGAAGAATGAAGCACCATGAAAGACCAAACCCTAACAATTGTTACCATTCATACAGATATATATATA
>NW_018231074.1:19807-23171 GCF_001263595.1 Phalaenopsis equestris | reverse complement strand
ATATATTTATAATAGAGAACCCCGTAAAGAATTTTATTAGTAATTGGAAAAAATTACAATTTTCTGGATGTTAATCTTGCCAATCCTAAAATATAACTCACTTAAAAGAAAAACCTAAGGTTCTACCTCTAATTTATATTCACACTACAATCCCAATCCAAATAAAGAAAAAACCAGAACAGAAGGGCTCAGTATCTTAGGTAAGGAAGCTCTAAAATGTGCCCCAGCAGCAATTCTTCAGTTCCTTTGGAGGGAAAAAACCCACAGTAATTCAATTGGTACCTACCTTTGACATCCAATGTGTCGACTTGTTCCCTTCCTCATAAATAAAACTCCACTCAATAGTTAGCTTCAACTCGTCAATAGATGTCGAGATTCTATTTTGAAAAATAACAATATTCCATGGTGGCTCTTTTTTTCTCAGAGTGAAATCGAACAATAAAAATGAATCAACCTCAACTTGCAGAAAAGACCATTTAGCAGAACCAACAATAACAACTGCTAACTAAACATCCCAACATTTGTCTTCCAGAGTATGTGGTGATGCATAATAGCACATGAATTTTCCATTATCATCCCTGAACACTCCTCCAGCACCAATAATATCCTTCCCCCAACTTCTATCAGTATTTACCTTAACCCAATTTGGTGAATGAGGCAACCATCTCACCAACTTGGGAAGAATAGAGAAATTTCCAATTGTTGTATTACCCACCATCTGTGGAAAGAGAATTCCTTCTTAGAATAACTTTTTATAATGATAGTTTGGTTATCTTATGAACATAAGATAAAATATTAAAAATAATCAAATTTATAGGAGTAGACACCCCATGATGTTTGCATGAATTCAGGACCATCCATATAAACCACATAGATATAAGAATATCTCCATAAAATGATGCACTCTATTATCAACATTCCATGTATCACAACATTCATTTCGATCCCTCCACATAAGAGGAATAATTGTTTGAAATACTCCCTAATTGATTTCCAAATCTGCAGAGCAAAGGTAAAGTTAAAGTATATATGACATGATGTTTCTTCATCCCTCCTGCATAAATGACATTGGGAAGCAACTTTCAAACCCTTTAATTTGAGTATATCATCATAAGGCAAAAGCTTATGGAAATTTCTCCAAATTAAGAATGACATGGATGGGGATAAAGCTGTAAACCAAATTTTAGTTCTCCAACTTACCCAATCAAATTGATGTAGCTCATCATAAAGGAATTTAGAAATAGATTCATTATTTGGAGTTTTAAGAAGCATGGCATCTTTTTTATTCATGTTTTATTAGGATTTTGGAAATATAATTAGCATTATTTCCCACATGTTCCCTGAGTAAGGGAAAATTCCATTCCTCATCATTTCAAAATTCAGTTACCACAGAATTGACAGTAGCTCCAGAAAAGCAGGATTCCAGCTCCTCACCATCCCACTAGTCATTCCAAAATGATACAGTTCCCTATCCACTATCCTAATATACATATTTTGATGCAATCAATCTTGCATTTAAAAGAGTTTTCTAGAGTTTAGAATCCCCCACTTTCAAAACCACAAAATAAGGATGAGAAAAGGTGCAATATTTCTAATGTAAAAACTTAAACTATAGTGATTCATCCTTCCTAAATTTAAACCATATCTTTATATGGTTGATTTCACCAAATTGGTGGAGTTCCATGAACCCCAAGCCACATGCAAACAAAGGCATACATAGTTTTTTTCATCCCATCCAAATTTTATTTGATTTGCCACCAACCCATAAAAACCTATTGAAACATCTCTCGAGAGCAACTTAGGTATTAGATTTAAGCCATAAAACCTGCAAAACATTGAGTGGAACTATCGAGTAGTTATTCTTATGTGGAACTACGTGTGTGTGTGTGTGTGTGTTTTGAAATCAGATTTGTTCTGTAGACCATGCCCAAGACATAGAACATGGAAAGAGAAAGAAAGAAAGAAATGCTACAATTCCTAATGTTTTTTGTCATATATGAAGCCCCCAAGTCTTTTATTTCTTGAAAGCATAGCATCAATAAAATGAATGACTCAAAATATAGAACACAAGATGTGTTGTTGTATGTTTAGAGTGCGATGGAGATTTTTTTCTTCGCTCTTCTTTTTTCTTTTTGCTTTTTCTTTTACTTATTTTGTTTTTTTTTTCTTTTGGCTTTTCCCATCTCTATTTTTTGTTAATATATTTAGAATTTTCTCCCCTTTTGGTATGTTCCTCATTCTGTTAGTGGCACTGTCCACGCTCACCATACTAATGTTGAAATCAGATATTTATTGTAGATCATGCCCAAGGAAAAGAGTGTGAGAACCCAAGGAAAGAAAAAGAAAGAGAGAAATGCTTGGCTTGAGGTGGGGGGAGGGGGTGGGAAGATGTGTTTCCGGGCTCTTTGGCCTTTCTTATTCCACTGAACTTTAGGATTACAAGAGAGGGGAAAGTGAGAGTTCTTTCTACATATGAGACTGAATGGATAGCCCAAAAGAGGGACGGGGGAAGGCGTGTTCCCGGGCTTTGGCCTTTTTTATTCCACTAAGTCATATGGGACTAAAAGGATAGCCCAAGAGAGACATATTTAATATTCCAAGCTTTACTATTTATAGAAGAGGAAAAGATAGAAAATAATATTACAAACTTACCATTGCATTATGCAGGGTGACACAAGCTATTTTGGGCTTTTGTGTTGGTGCATATCACTCGCTACCTCGTCGACCGCCGGATAGGAGCTTCGGTTCGGCCAACTGAAAAGGTGGCCCGGCGGAATTAAGTCGGGTGGATGCAGGATGGGAAGAATTAGACCGCGTGGAAGCAAGCAAGGTGGAGGCATTCCTAGTGGAATTAGGCCGGCTGGAGTGCCGTCCGGCCAAAAGAGGCCGGCTGGAAAACTGGTTCCAGCTGGTTGGCTGAAACGCTAGCCTTTCATATAATATACATATTATAATCATTTAGACTTTTCTATCATGAACTGCATCATTTAAATATACGTAACTGTAACCGTGTGGTCATGCCTAGATTTTTTTCTCATTGTAATACAATTAGCAATCTAAGAATCACACATTAGTGAAATTATTTAACAAATAAAAAAAGCACACGAGAATTCTTTGTGCTTTTGAGTAAGATGGCAACTTTCATGGCTTTTATGTTGGGTTCCAGCCATGATTCCTGTAGATTAACAAACCTCTCGTACTTAGGTACAATAAAAACTTCACTGGTGTAATGCGCGTGGCAAGATAAGGAGGTCAATCTAAATTTCAAGTTGTGCATGAGAAACGTTTCTCAAAAAGAAAAATTATCAGTGACAACTTGAGAAAAGCTTAGGGCCATTTTGGGATCATTTTATTATTTTCATAT
>NW_018231074.1:11047-19797 GCF_001263595.1 Phalaenopsis equestris | reverse complement strand
TATGTATATATATATATATATATATATATATACATATATATATGTTTTTTTGCTTTTAATTTAAAAAAAAATTGTCTAATATGTTCAATTTATATATTTTTAAAATAAATCAACTTGATCTTAAAAACACTAAGAAAATATTTTAAATGCTTGGACTGCTTTTAAAAGCAATCTTATCCTATTTAAACATGCCAAATAAATTTTATTTTAAAATAAAATGCAAACAAAACAAAATAAAAGAAAAAAAAGTGATCCTAAACAACCCCTTATCAATTTTATACTTAAACACTCAACAAACAATAAAAATAAAGTAATATTATTGGAAGTCCAACATGATTCTACATGTTTAAGAAATCTACATCATCGGTCAAACCAAATCAATAAGATTAATGATAGAAAGAAAAACATTACTAGAGAAAGAATGCTGTGGAAGTTATAAAAAGATTTGAGGCTTTAGGCTTTAAAATAAGCAAATTCAAAGGCTTTAAAATAAGCAAATTCAAGTGACAACCAATACTTGTTGGCAAGAACAAATATAGGCACGCATCAAACTTTCAGTAAATTATAAAGAATACAAAGACTAAACACAAAACTGAGAATTTAAAGGTATATAATTAGTAGGTATCGAACCAAACTCATCGCTATGGCTTACCCACGATCAACAGCAATACTGCACACAATAGGATAGTTTGCCATGACAGTAACAAAGTAATGCTACCACAAACCTGCCATTCGAGTCATCAATTTTACCCCACAAAAAAAATAATCAAATATGCATAAACAAAGGTTTTATAGAGTAGATACCAAACATCATTTATACCATAATCTCCAAATCATCGCACAAAACATCGCATATTAGGATATTTGTAGGCCATGCTCTTCGTAGACATATATTACGGCAACATTCAGGGAGAACATGCATACAAAATACAAGGATAAGTTTATTAAACTGTAATGGTAAATAGATGCTCAAAGTTCAGAAAGAAAAACATGCCTAGTGATTTAGTTGATGTCTTAAAAACTCAAGTAATTAACTTTTTAACCTTATTTAGTAGTCCCTTGATGTCATTAATTAAATCTTTCCTGACCACCGGCTGCAACCCGTGAAAAGTGTTACCTTTCTTTGGTGAAAGTGCATCTATCATTCTTTGAAGATCTCGACTTATCCTTAAAAGTGATGCGTTGGAATCAGATTGAGATGGCGAGGGACTATCCGTGGATTGCGGCAGATTGAATGATTGACAATCAACAACCAAAAATGGGAAATTTTTACTGTTTCTTATACCAGTCAAAGCCTTCTTCGCATCACTTGCCCTTGCAAAAACAACTCTAGCACAACCGGGATCTCTGAACAACTCAGTCTCGTGATTTATCAAGTCCCCATATTTACTAAACAGCGAAAGGAGCTCATCCTTAGAAGGAAGTGTGATTCCAGGAGAAAATGTCAAAAGTAGAGCTACTGAATTTTCATTGTCACTGACGGCATGTTTTGTCCTCTTTGATTTGATGGGGCTTTTCCTGGGGTTATCATACAGAAAATGACTAAATTCAGATTGGTGCTGACCATTACTAAGATCATCATAGCTCTTTCGCTTATGACTGGAGCTGACATGATGCACATTTCCTGTTTGCCTCGCTTTTCCATCATTAACTATGCCAGCAGTTTTACTTCTCTTCTCTTCTATTTTATCTTCACCTAAATAATTAATGGTTATATGATTTAATTTCTCCACACCACCAATAAGAGCATCATCAGCACTTCTCTTCCCTCTGTACCTTGATCTACCCGTTGAAGCATTCACTCCATTCAGACAAAAACTTTTTGTAGTTTCTGTTGTAGCTTGATCTTTCTTAACTTTTCCTCTATTCTCATGTCTCCCCAACGCATATTCTGGATTGGATTCATCCTCCTGGTTATTTTTCTTTTTCCCAGATGAAGCTTCATTCGATTCCATTTCAAGCAGTGGAGGATTTCTAAATGTGCCTGAATCACCATGATGCTCAGAAAAATTTTCAAGCATTAGAGTGCCAGAGTAAACCAAGCTTCTGTGCATCAGAAAGAATTCCATCACTGTCTCTAATGGAAAGTTCCTCCGCAGATGAAGAGGATTGCTTGCCACAAAGAAAAGTTTTATTAATATATCATGTGCAGAAGCCTCATTATAGTTGGATAATAAATGAGTGATCGGATCACCTTCATTTGTGGATCCCTCTGGAAATTTAGCTTGCATATGCTGAGAAGATTCGGAATCATTCTCTGAAACATCAGGATCCACTGACTTCAATGAATTTGAGCGCTCAGTAAAGCCAGTAGTGTAAGGGGGAGAAAGATATTTGCTCTTCTTTCGCTCACGTCTTGTTGTGCCATTCTCCTCATCATTCATAACTTTAGTTGCCTTATCAACAGGAACCTTAGGCTTCTGCTTTTCCTTTTTCCTCTTCTTTTTCTGGTTTTGCAATAAGCCTAGATTTATATGGCCTTTGGTTTCATTCTCGACTGTGCCAAGTTTGTCTTCCACCTCAGAATCAGCCAACAGAATGAGTTCAGCCATACTCCTCTTCTTCCTCGAAGCTTCATCACAAGAATTCAGTGGTCCTTTAACCACCCTTCCTCCAGTGATTTGAGAATCTCCACGACGCTTGTCCTTGTAAGAATTTTCAGGTAAAGCATTCAGATCAGTTTTTTTTTCATCAAATAAATCCTCAATCATTTTAAAAAAGCATCCATTTCTAAGATAGAATGAAGCAGCCCAGCTCCTCAGCATGGTAACATCAAGCATACTGGCAACCGAAACATCCTGTGCAACATCTTGAAGGTGACTAAGGAAAGCAGCAGGAGAATAATTAGCAATAGAAGATTTGCCAATACCATTATTCCTACTCATCCTAAATTGAACAATTTTCTCTGAAGGCACACAATAACAAGTCAAATCAGACCTTAAACAGTTCTCTATCTCATGCATAGCATCCTTAACAGCACTAATAAAGCCATGAGAGCTATTCTGATGAGATAAATGTTCAAACTCCTCTTTGAAGGGTTTCAATTCGGAAGGTTCGCACCAAGCAAATGTAATATCACCGAAGTAGGCCACTAGAACATGATGATCAAGATGTTCGGAATTCCTGGCTTCTATTGATGCATCTGATGGGTTGCAGACTTGCCCAGGCCACCACAAGTGGCCATGGATCTTCCCCCATACAAAATCCCCAATCCGAAATTCATCACTTGCTTTACATCTGAATTGTAATATAATAAAACGAATTTAAAATAGGTAAAAAAAAATAATATTAAGCAGAACAACCGATAAAATCTGATCACTCCGAAAGAAAGGGGAAAATGAGTCTTAGTCGTTGTTTCCAAACATCAGATCATAAATACTGTCAACAGTTAAAGAAGACTGGCAAATAGTATACTGATTGAAAAATTTGTTCTTGTATCATCAAAGGATTAGCAACCCATAAGAAAGGGTCGAACTTAAAGTGGTTAAATTTAAATTTTGCTTTTATTTCCAAATACTTCTCCTAATTTTATATCTTCGCTGGTTCTAAATTTAATCGCTTGGAAAAATCTTAAGCAAGACACAAAAAACATCTCCATTAAAATAATATGTAGTAATAGATAGCAGAGCTTCAAGAAAAGCAATCGACGTCAACTGAGTTGCTTTACTTTTAGCAAGACGATAATTAGAACTCAAAGCACATCAGTAAATACATCAAACCCTAGGTTAAATTATGCAGAGAATAGGTACGATGCATATATGTAAAAAGCCAAGAACTGGATTCCGAGAACTCACCCCATCTGGATACCGTCAGCTTGCATCTATCGAAGTGCGAGAGAGCAGATTTTATTTATTTTTTTAATTTTTTCACGAGTTGCGAGTATCGAAAGACGAAAACCTGCGCTCTTTGTATGTATTTATTTTACTTATTTTCTGCTTAACAATTTAAAACTAATTGGTAAACTTTCAGCCATATTCAGGCGGATATTTATGTAATTTAGAAAATATTTAGGGCTCTCTTTTCTTTGTTTTTTTTTCTTTTTTTTTTTTTTTGAGAAAAATGAAGGCCACACTAAATTTAATTTAAATAGAAAAAAATGCAATCCAACTACATGTAATATAACTCAAAATAAAGAAGTCAAGAGCAATAATGCCATCTTAAAACTTGAGAAACAATAACCACCACAGAAACATCTACAATTAACCACAACAAATTCAAAATAATAATGTAGAGAACAGACTCACAATTAACAAAGTTGACTAAAACGACATCTCTTACAATCAATTTAAGATTAAGAGTGAGAAACCCGAGGCTTGCATCACGAATGTAGCCAAGAAAATTTGCTAACGATTTCAAGTTCAATTCATTAAATGGTTGACATATGATGCCCCCTAGAATGTGCACGTACATGTATGTGTAATTACTTCAATTTCAATCTCTGGTGATGATACCAAATACTTGATCCGACCGCAAGTACGCAGACATTTAATCCCATGGCAAAAAAATTGACCAAGTTTACTTAGGCGGCTAATGTTCAAAATGGATATGTTATAGAATTTAGAATTGATTTATATTTTATACAGTAGGGGTTCTACGCACATATGTGTATCGTTACAAGTAGCTTAAGACCAGAGTGTCGATTCCACAACAAAGCGAGATAAGAATCCCTTAGGCTAATTCTAGTCTACTATTGTCAGATTTAAGTTTGGAATGACGATTAAAGGAGTTTTTCGAATAAAGACTCCTAAATACAAACTCAATCTAAAGGTAAACCTAACTAGAGAAATTGGTTTAGAGAATTTTGAGATATTAAAAACTACCTTTCACCTGCGACGACCTAGATAATGCGTAGAAATGAAATGCTCAGATTTTAATGTGGCCAGTGACAAATAGGAACATACATATTCTTTACCCTCTCCCGAGTTCATAAACACACTAACTAATCTAAAGTTAAGTTTCTGATTGATATGGTTGTGCTGAGTAGATTCTAAACTCTCGCTTCCAGATTGCCACTATGCCTCTCTATTAGGACCAATCAGGCCTCAGGTTCTGAACTAAAGACCAAATTGATAAAGGTTCTAGCCTGTCACTCTAGAATCATCAATTCTACTCCCATTAAAACTTATCTCTCTGTCTATTTGCACTCCCCCTTGGACTTGGCTCCCCTCCATCTAAGGTTTAGTGTAGTACTCACTAGTTTGGTGAAATCATAGCCCTCCCAGGACCTTATATTCACAATGGATTGTAACATTACAAATGGGCAGTTTGCAATGTAAATTAAGAAATGGTGAAAATATCATCACATTAATAAAATAAGAAAAATTTTAAGCAAATATAAATTCCTAAACATACATCCATTTCATCATAAAAGAAAAGTAAAATGAAGATGATGACATAAGCAGTAAAGAATTGATAGAATTATGTAATAAATTAAGTGCAACAACAAACATATGTCCACGTACCCTCTTCTGAACGTATAGGTACACTTAGTATTATATTAATTTTACATAACTAGTTGTCCCCTAGAAGCTTAATATAGAAACAGATCATGAATTATATTTCCTTAAAAAAATGGATTGCAGCCTAAACTGCATCACCATAGCCAACCGGACAATGTGAGTGCACCTAAGTTACAAGATCACTACTCTTCCGGGTCTTAGTTTCACATACAACAGATTTTAACATAACTTATTGCCACTTAAGCTATGTCAATGAAGCAACGAAGATATTAATCATCATATAGAAATAAAAGGAAGTCTATCATAAAAAAAACTTTTCTACTCATGCCACAACTTCATACCAAAAGAAAATAGTTAAGAAGACTAGTCACAAATGATGGATAAAACACAACAGAAAACTACATTAAACCAAAGAAAATCCACTAGAAAATGTTTATAATAATTATAAAATAATGAAGAACACAATACATAACTTTTTCCCTTTGAAAAAAAGATGAAAATCTCTCCAACAAAGCCTTCTGCTGATCCACACAATGCTCGTACACTTCCTTACACATATCTCTCAAAATCCCTCACCAATCTCTCCAGAAAAGGTAGAAATCTACATTCCTACTGCTATCTACAACCTCTGGATGTTCTTGGAGTTTTGAAGAGCTTGAAATACCAAAAGATCCTTCCTAGGTGCCAAAAGTCGTTATAACTTTTTGAGGCTTCTAGACCATGTCCACAGTCGTTTCTGGTGCCCAGGCACTATTTTTTGGGTGATACTGGCACCTAGGCACCATGCTATTGGCAACATCCCATTTTGCACACGTTTAAATCCGTTTCGCCCCATTTTAGCTCCAAGCTCCAAATGTTATCCTACAAGATAAACATGAAAATAACCTTTCTTTAAAGCGCAATTTCATTCAAAAATATGTGATAAATGTAGAAGAGATTAAGCATAAAAAGACATAAAAATGTGCCTGATTGAAATTTTATTCCTTACTCGATTTGACCCAAATTGCACTATTTTTGCTTCATTGTCTCCAAAACTCTTTTTCTTGTATCTGGAACCAAAAATATGCAAAATACATTTCTTTAAAATACAATATCATTAAAAATGAGCATAAAATGTCTATGAAAAAGTAAGTAATTTTTAGGCGTGTCAATACCCCCAAACTTAGACGTTACTTATTCTTAAGTAGTACTATAACGTTAAAAACAAAATTTGTTTATTTGAGGTAGTGGGTTTCAATAGATTTTCCAATAATTTTGTCCTAAAAAAGTTACAGTATAACATAAGAGAAATTCTGGCAAGTCAACCTACAACTAGGGTGAAGTATATCTCATATTTAACTTAGGAATCATAATTTTCTTTTTACTTTGAAAATTATTGAAACTGGCCAAACTAAAGGTTCTTAGAAAGTTTAAAAATAGAATTTAAGTACCCTATCTATACTAATTTTGACCAATGTTTTTTTTTAAATAAGAATAAGCTTACGATTGTTTCTAAATCTTCTTCTATAAAATGATTCAATTGAAACCAATTTTTGATTAGGCTACTCCTCAAATTCTCCTCACTTTTCATTTCTTTAAACTTTCACTTTTTATTTTCTTTTCTTCTTTTCTTTTTATTTTTCCTTCATGTTCTTTTTAATACTTACTCTATTTTTTTTAAATGAGGATTATTATCTCTAGACAAGCCTTTAATAATTTTGAATTTCACAATCCTCTTCCTAAAATTAAAAACTCAAAAATTTCTCTCACCTTTTAAAAGTGTAAGTATTAGTATGAAAAAGGTTTCAATAAAGGTTCAATTCTCATAAAGTATAAATCTAAGAGTCTTTTCTTTTCAAATATTCAACTTCTTTCGACCAGAAAAAGCAAAATCATTTTTCCTAATGTTTCTTACAAAATATCTTAACTGTAAAATAGTTTCTTTACATAGGATCCTAACTATGTTTTTTCTAACTTTCCTAAAATCAATATTATAGTAACTTAAAGGTAATGCCACATACCACAAGTAATTTTAAAAGTGATATCAAATTAAATGTAGGCTTTTAAGGACAAATAAAGTTAAGTTGTCAAGATTTTTCTTCCTCCAAAACTTGACTTTTAACATGTATAACATTCAATACAGAAAATATAAGCGGGAGGAAAATAGTTCAGAAATTCTATCTATCACAAATGTATATCATAAACATCTACAAATATTCATCAAGAAAGAAAAATTTGCAACCAAAAGTAAATGTAAACTAAAACATGATAAAATGAAATTGAACTAAAGAAAAGTCTATCAGCACAATACGCATCAGCATAGAAATATATTTAAGTGTTTCAGAAGTCCTTCATATTGTTATAACACAAACATGAACATAGATAATAAATGAGGTTAATTCATCCTTTAACTCATCACATCTCACTACCTTACTTTTAATATCTAATAGAATCACTATAGTATTAAATTAGGTACTTTTAAATGCTTTTATAAGGCCTAACCCTTTGGATACTGTCGGCGCTATTTTTGGTTAGAGGGAGAGCGTTTTTATATATATATATATATATATATATATATATATATATATATATATATATATATAGTTTTAATAAAATATGAAATCAAACTGACCCCATATTTTTCATAGTTTAAATGAAAGAGCACTGTACCTCAAATCCTGTATCTATCTCAAAGGATAAACACAAGATTTGAGGATGAGACTCGATCAAATAAACTAAGGAATATATGACATTCGTTTGGTCTGGGAAATCTTTGTATTTGCCGACAGATTCCCCTATTTAATATAAAGTATTAAATAGGGTATATATTAAGCTGGGTTCGAACATGCTTCTTATAAGGGCAAGCCCCTACAGATAATTACATCTTAAATGACCAAAGTCACCTAAAAAGACTCTCGATAAAAATCAAGAAATATTATCTTCAAAAAATTTCAAATGGTAGGACTTTTCAATGAGATCGAACGTAGAGGATTGAAAGGGGCTTGGTTCAAATTTGGAACATTTTGTTATAAATTTCAAAGGAGGATGAACTAGGGGATGCCATGGATCCAGAGGAGAACCTCGGTGACTTCCCAAGCTATCCTAATATTTGGCTTCAGTTTTAAGGAGAAAAGAAATATTTAGGTGGAGAAATATTTAGGTGTTTCATCCTGCCAATTTTTTAGTTAGGGCTTACATTCGTGTGAAACTATCACACGAATAGCCTAAGAGGGTTTAAGTCGTGATAGACTATACCCTCAGAATCATAAGACGAGTTAGGGCTTATATTGTATAGTAGGATTGTATAGTAGG
>NW_018231074.1:1584-10536 GCF_001263595.1 Phalaenopsis equestris | reverse complement strand
TGATTAAATTTTGAGTTATTTTATATTTTGAATGTTGTGGAGGTGAATTTTATCTTGGTTGATTTTAGTTTTAATTTTGGTTTTGGTTTTGTGGCTATTCTGATAGATTTAGCTTTCATGCAAGGTGGCACCGTTGTTTAGCATGCAAGTTTGTAAGTATAAAAGTACAGTATGAAAGTACAAAAAAAACAACACTGAAAACTGTAAAAGCGTACCTCGCGAGTCTTCTCGTTCCACCACCTGAAACTCAAAAGACATGTTAAGGCAGTTTTTTTAAAACAGGGAAGTTAAAATTTTTGACGACCTATCTATCCTTAGGGCATATCTTGGTGGGTCCTTATGAGTTTAATTAAGGATGATGTTGCCAAACAATATATATATTAAGTTTAGTAGATCTCCGAGGTATCCAACTGATTTAGAGAAAGAAGCAGGTCCGTGCTACTCTCTCGCTTCCAGGTGGAAGATCCCGAGTTCTTTTAAACTTATTATGTTGCTTAATAATTCATCATATAAACACCCAAATACTCAATGAACATTGATGTATCAATTATCCCTAAGAATAGGGTAATTATAATATGTAATTTAATTTTGAATATTATGTGGGTGAAGACCCTTAAAGAGGCAAGTTAGTGTTGTTGGAATACTTAGCCAAATTTTATTCCTAATTGGGCTTAGTGGTGTTTCAAAGATGTTTTAATTTTCAATGATATTTACTTTTCTAATCCTCATTTAAATGAAACTTGATTTAGCCTAAGTCACTACTAAGCCCCTAAGACCTAGGTGAGTGTCTTGATTGGTTTTGAAAATGTTAAGTTTTAGGTGGTCATGATTCATGATTTGAATTTTATTTGAAAATCAAAATAGAGGTATTAAATTGATTAATTATTGACTTCAAAAGTCATACCCGTAAGTCCTGGGTTCATTTTATTTTAATAAACTTCCAAATTTTAATAATTTAGAAATTTATTAACTTATCTTTTTCAATTAAGAAAGTGAGGTTGGTTTCTACCAATCAACCCCTTGTGTTTTAAACATTTTGAAATTTTTATCTTACCTCATTCATGGGTCAATCAAGACGTCAGAGGAGAAAAATGTGCTTTTTCAAAAGTTAATTTATTTTATATAATTATTTTCATGCAAAAATAGGATTTTTCAAATAAAATTCCTAACTTGACCAAGGTAAATCCTAATCCCTTGAAATTTTTACTAGAGATAGACGTAGAGCAAAGAAGCCTTTGTACCAAATTTCATGATTTTTTGAATTTTATTTGAATTTTATTTGAATTTTAAGAATTATTTTAAGTTCTGGGGTATTTATTAAATATAAATTATTTTAAATGGGAAAAATTAAGTTTTATATTTTTGGAAAATCTCCCTGAGGTTAGAAAGCTAAGAGGAGAAAATTTTATATTCTTTTAAGTTTTTTTTTGATTTATTGGAATTATTCTTAGTGAAAACCCATTTTAACCTTTAAAAATTACTTTTAAGGTTTGAAATTCAATATCTTTATTTAGAAAATCAGAAAAAAATATTTTAATTGTTCCTAAGTGCTTATGAAGAAATTTAGAACATTTCCATGAATTTTATTATTTTTGTAATTTTTAGGGATTTTTAATTATTTAAATATTTAAAATAGGCTAAAAATCAATTTTTTTATTTTGAATATTATTTTATTTATAGAAAACACCCCTAATCACAGAGAGCTCAAAAAAATAAGTTCTATAATTTTTCAAGTTATATTTTAATTATTAAAAATCATTTTAGTGCCAAAAATGTTAATTAACTTGAAAAATTAATTTAAGCTATCAAATGAACCAAAAATGCTTTGTAATTTTTATGGTGAGTTCTCTGGATCCTAAAAAAAAGTAGAGATAAAAAATTGAGTTATTTTGTTGTTTGTATTTTTCAAAATGAAATATTTTAGTGATTTAGGGTTTCTAAAGATTAGATGCATTTTCAAATGACTTGATCATGAGAAATTTTCCCGAAGGCTCTCTAGTCATCATAAACCTTCCAAAATTTTCTTGGATTTTTCTAAGAAACATGCTAATTTCCATAATTAATTTAAGCAAATATTGCATATAAACTTGAAAAATATGATTCTCTATATAGGGACCTCCTCTGACTTTGGAAAAATCAGGGAATGTTTCCTAAGACAGAGGCAACAACATGCTAAAATTTCAAGCCATGGTGATATCACTACATGCTTGGAGAATCAAAACACCCAAATCAATGTTTAATTAATTAAAAAAATATGCATCACATGGACTTAAAATTATTTACACATTGTTCTCCTCTGTTCACTAAGCAAGACGGTATTTTTAATTTTTTTTTATGATTTATCTACACCAAGATATGAATTTTTTGTAGGTAGGGATCCTTTTCAGATTTTTTTAAATCCCTATTTATCTATTTAAACGCGAAGCGCCACATCAACCTATGGCGGCTCCGAAGCTCCACGCGGCGCACTCCCATTTGATGCTGTTGTCCACCTCAGCGTTGACTCTACTCACAGTTCATGTAAGGAAGCGCTGTCCGGCTTGATCTCCTTTATCCATTCGATAAACACTCGATCAAACGACTCTCCGTCATCATCCCCGATAGAGTGATCTTGTGACCGTCCACACTAAAACCTTAAGATCTCGGCCTAGACTCAACCAAATCACTTCGGGTTTGATCCTATAGACTCATCAAAGTGAGACAAACTGCAATTAAATTAAGCTTAATCAAATGAAAAATAAAAATAGGCTTGAGAGGGGGAGAGATTTTTCACCTTTGCTCTGAGAAGTGAAGCTTCAATCAGAGAGTTACGACACGTTCGTTGTGATCCAAAGAGGCTAGGGATTGAGTCACTGGTCTTGGTGTAAGGCCTAAATATGATTTAGATCACAGCCGGATTTGGGTGTTGGTCTAGAGCTATGGTAGAGGCTCTGTGAGAGGAGGATTTGATGGGGCTTTAGCTCCTTTCACTGTTGTGAAGGTGTGGGTGAAGTTCATTTGAGTTTGGTGGACTTTTGAGGTGTATTGGGCTCTATTTTGGTTTCCAGCAAGATTTCTAGCTCAAAATTGAACTCCGCTCGTAGAAAATTGGTGAGGAAAAACAGTTGGAATGCACTGAGCGGATCTTAGGGAAGCTCTGTAGTCAATTTGGAGAAGTCTCTCTAAGAAATTTTTAGCACCCCCTCCATGGTCGTGGGAGGTGCTTTTTATAAAAATGGCTAAGGGGTGTCTGTCATGGCCATATAGGGGGTGCATTCTGTTGCTTAGGTGGAGGGTAGAGGAGCTCTACAGTTTGATTTGGCTGAGCTGGCCTCTAGGTTTGATTTGGGTGAAGTTCCATGGGGGTGTCTCTTAGATTTGAGCTTCTCCCATGACATGGAGAGGTGGCTAGGTGCACAGGGCATCCAGGGGAATCTTAGGTGCTCAGGGCATCTGGTGCTCAGGGCATCTAGGGGAATCTGTTAAAGCAATTTAATGCAATGGGGTTTAGTTTTGGTAAGGGTATCTTAAGCATGTACATTTTTTAAAATAAGATCCCTTAATTTTGGGTACTTTTGTTCCATGGCTTAGTATAGGTAGTTTAATGGGTTTTGGCTCAGTCTTAGGGTCTAACCAATGGCTAAGGTGGAGTTAATTTGATTGCTTTATGGTGGTTTTGTCATATTTAATGCATGGGTTCAATTGATCAAAGTTTGGGTTTGGGCTAGGTTAGCCATGTCAATTGACCAAATTGATTGATCAATATTGTGTAGATGATTGTAATGAAGATTTCTGGGGAAGTGTTGAAGTGATTTGGAGTTCAATTGGTAGGCTAATTTGAGGAATTTTGGAAATTTGGTCTATTTGGGCAGTTAGGTTAGACATGGGTCTATGTTGGGCTAGCTTTGGGCTAAGTCCAAATTAAATGGTTCAAATGATCAAGAGTGATGTTTTGAAGATTTTTCATGAAGGGATGGAGTGGAAATTTTGGGGTTAAGGCCCTCAATTTGGTGAGATTTTGAGACATGGCCAATTTGGGGAAAATTTGGGGCTTTTAGACTTAGGTTGAAATCAAATGAAATTGAGGCCTCACCAAGGCCAATTGAAGGTCAATTTTGATGTATGGGGATGTTATCAAGGTTTTTCAACACAAATTGTGGCCAATTGAGTGGGCTATGGGTTCAATTTGGTGGAACCAAGCCATAGGGCCAAAATTGGGGTTTTGATCTTAATCATAATTGGATTCAAATGAGGGATTAATTGAGCTTGTATTTGGTCTATATTGGTAATATCAAGAGTGAATTTGAGTTTATAATTGAAATTGGAGTAAATTGAGACCAATTGGATAGACATTTGGGGTAATTTTGGGAAAATATGGGCCTTTAAAGGGCAATTTGGGGGTTTTGGTCAAAGTTGGCCAAATTTGCCAAATTGAGTCATGTGATAGTTGAGAAAAATGAAATTGAGAATATTTGGGAGGTTTTGGGAGGTTTTGAGATATTTTGGGAATTTTTGGAATTTGTGGCCAAAGAGGGGTATTTTGGTAATTTGGGGGAATTTAGGGGCAAAAGGCTAGATTGGGTGACTTGGTAGAGTTGGAGTGCCAACCACCATCAATAAGCCATGGACAAATGGAAACCCCATTTTGGGTCCTCTATGTAGTGGTCTTAGCTAAACCCTAGCCTAGGGCAAGTGAGTTTAGGGGACCACCTACAGGAGTCTCCCAAAAGTATCTAGGGACCAAAACCTAGAAATTCTGGGTTTAGGGTAGTGTGTGATTGCGAGTGCAAGTGATTGTAAGTGAGTGCCTTAGCACTAGACCAATGTGACCCCACCTACTAAGTGCTAGAGGTTAGGACCAATGTGTGGAACTTCAATGTGAGTAGAGAAGAGTGTGTAATTTCTAATGGTGAGGGTTCATTGTCTAGTTTTCTAAGAATAGTCAATAAGAAAGTCCTATGGCTATACCTTAGGCTACTAAAGAGGAAGAACTAAACCTCAACCAAAAGTGAGGTCAACAAATGGACCACCAATAGGTGTGGTGTGTTAGGCAAGCACACCGTGCGTGCTGGTGTTGACCGACGAGATCAACAAAAATCAATACAAACTTCTAAGTCAACAGACTCGGAAGTATGTGTAGAGTTGTGTGCGTGATTTGTTTCTACTGGGGAATTAGCAGGCGATCGTTTGATTGAAATTGAGGAGTAGGGACTCTCGCTGGGGATCAGAGTGTGAATTTTGGTTATGAAATTTTGAATTATTTATAAAGTATGGGAATCAGTATGTAAATGCTGACCTCGAGATGGGAATTGAATTTCGGGTATCAATCCTGAAATAAGAATCATATGCCATAATCCATTTAAGGTGACCTTGAAACTTATTTCAAAATATGGGAATAGGATTGTGTGGGAGGACCCAATCGAGATGGAAAGCACAGAGGCTCACATCCGACTCAAGAGTAACAACATTGTAGAAGATGGCAACCATTAAGGATATTACACTTGAAAGAAAGTACTATACTAGTTCGAGTTAGCACTGAGGAGTTATATTCAAACTGACATGTGACAGGGTGACAGGGATAATATATATGGGAAAATATATCGATCACGTTAGGAAGGAAAGCACTGGGACTCACATCCAACCCAAGAGGTGACGAATAAAATATCTGCTACATTAAGGAGAAAAGCTCCGGGACTCACATCCAACTCAAGAGGTAGCGGGGAAATATATCAATCACGATAGAAAGGAAAGCACTGGGACTCACATCCAACCTAAGAGGTGATGAGGAAAAATGAGGAAAACTTGAGGAGGAAAGCACTAGGACTCACATCCAAAAAATATATCAGCGGAAAAATATATCAATCACGTTAGGAAGGAAAGCGCTAGGACTCACATCCAATCCAAGAGGTGACAAGGAAATAAGTGTCCTTTTACAGAAAATATGCAGATTCACACATGTGAATTTGTGGGAAATATGTGGATAGAATATGTGAGGAAATCAAAAGCCTTAACCTCCATTGAAGGGGACCTCACACCGATCTTCAGAGAATTTAAAATTTGAAGGAATCAGAAGCCTTAACATCCATTGAAGGGGGCCTCACATCGATCCTTGGAAAGTTTGAAATTTGAAGGAATCGGAAGCCTTAACATCCATTGAAGGGGGTCTCACACTGATCCTCGGATATGGAGAGTCAAAATTTGGGTATTGACCCCAAGAGTCATTTGAAAACAGTGTAGAGAGTTTGTGATATTGAATTTGCAGAAATGTGTCATGTGAAAAGGTTGATTTTGTTGAAGAAGATTTGTAGAGTTTTGTGGGGTTTTGTACAAAATGTGAAATCCGTGGGGATGTGAAGAAAGTTAATGTAGATAAAGATGGTTATGTTGCACGCACAAAGAGTAAGAAACTCCAAAAATGAGAGAATCCACTCAACAGATTCATTTTCCTTTCTTATAGTTTTTATCACATTTAATTTTTCAAATTATGTCCTTAAATTTTTAATTTTAAATGGTTGATTTTCAAAAGAAATTTGTTTTGTTGTTTAAAAAAAATTATTTAAATTTATTTATTGTTAAAGGTTTATTGTTTCGTTCTTCGTTCATTGAAACTCTGAACCAATGTGTGGTTCGTGGCTTCCATCCATCACACAAAAAGGCAACTGACAGAAAGACACATTTCTGAGAGAAATTTCCATTAATCTACTTCAATAAAGATGTCACATATCAAACATAGGCTAACGCCTCAAAAAAAAGGTACAATATATAGTCCATGTTGGAGTACGTCCAGCTCATCTCATGCCATGAATACATTGTAGGCTGAATATATCAGATACATATCATGTTACTATTAAAAAAAATTGAACCCTTTGACCCTCTGTATCAGGTACTATGAGCTCCTGATCGAATAGAACTTTTAAGTCATGCTCCATGACAAGAGTTCCCTTCGCATGCACTTAGAGGTACAACCCTCTGATAGCTCGTACGACAGTAGCTCTTCCAGTTCCATGTATGGCTGAAATCCAAATGGTATTTTATTATCGTCCATCCTGCAGAGGGTCACGGACACCCTACGATGTCGTACCCCTGGAATGCAATGTTTTGCGACATCTGCACCGTTGCCTTTAAGAACGAGCACTAAGCCAACTAGTAGGGGAATCTCCACAGAGCCTCTGAACTCATCAGGGCCGATGATGTCAATTTCTTTCCCAAATAAGATGTTACTTTTACTCATGAATGAGACCATACAAAAAGGCCTCACGAAGTCATGGTGATCGATGTGTGGAGAAATGCAATCACCCTCGTCGCAGATGTTGATAATACAACTATTTGGAATGCAGTTTGGAATGCAGGTAGGGTAGCAGGAAGAATACTCCATCTGACCATTCTTTTGATCATCCACTTTATCATTGGCGGTAGTGGATCTACTTAATTATGTTTGAGGATCTCAGGCAGATTCCCCTGTCTGTCATTTGTGAAGTTGTAGCAGCAGCCACACTGGATAGTAATCCTCCCTTTTCCTCGCATCCATTTCCTCTGCACGGAATAGGTCCTTTCTATAAGTAAGCCTGCTCGACCTCTATCCCTTAGGTCAAAAATGCAGTCAAGAATACTTTGTTCGTCAGTATCTGAGAAGACTCTGGTATACAGTTCTAGTCCCTCTAGTATGTTGATGAATTTTTCCTGGACTTCTTCGTAAAATTCAAATTCTCTTTTATTTACTTTGCTTATTTAGTAGTACAACATCGTACTAGGGGTCGGTAGCTGTCGCGGGTGTTCCTCCCTCCGAGCATCGGTAGGATCCCAAACTGGTTGCCGACTGATCTGGAACACGAGACTTGCCATCTAGCGGGATGTACGACCCTGGGCTCCATGGTACATAGGTACATACTGATCTGTCATCTGTCCCCAGTGGGACGTATGGTTCATCCATCATAAAATTTGAAGTCTGAGACCCATCGGTGCTGGAGGTATGCTCTTCAAACGTACTGAAATGTTGTAAATGTTGAACATTGCAATCCGGGCATTCTATAAACGCCCTTGTGGCTGATGTCCCGGCCGATATTTCAGCGTTGCACGTCGGGAAAACCTTGCATAAAACATCAGAAACTGAAACTGTATATGACTTTGCAACGAACCCCGGTTCTTCAGTTGTGGTGTGTCGGCTGGCAGAAGTTTTTTCCATGTTCGGATCATAAATATGCCATTGAAGAATAGGGGTGAGTGAGTTGTTCGTCTCTCTCTGACGTCTGCGCTCTTGTCGTAGAAAAGCCCTCTACTTCTTACAGCTGGCGTTCCTGCGTTGCGTCCTACGAAGCAAAGCACTTGGCAGTTGCTCGTTATTGGCGGCTTGTCGGCACTATTTTTTTGTGTGGGATTTGCCCGTAAGAAGCTGTCGGTCATCGGAATTGAAATCACGTTGCCCGCTTCGGAAGGACATTTTAAAAAATTTTAATTTCAAAAAAGATGAAGTCAAACTGACCCCATAATTTTCATAGTTTAGATGAAAGAGCGTTTTACCTTAAATCCTGTATCTATCCCGAAGGATGATCATAAGAATTGAGGGTGAGGCTCGATCAAATAAACTAAAGAAAGTTATGACATCCGTTTGGTCTGCGAAACCAATATATTGGCCGACAAATTCCCCTATTTAACATAAGGAATTAAATAGGGTTTATATTATGCTAGGTTCGGGAAAAAGCTTCCTATAAGGGCAAGCCCCTATAGTTAATTACATCTTAGATAACTGAAGTTACCTAAGAATACTCTCGATAAAAATCAAGAAAAATTATCTTCAAAGAGTTCAAATGGTAAGGATATTTCAAAGATATCGGACTAAGAAGGGGGATTGGTTCAAATTTGGAACGTTTTGTTTTGGAGTCCAAAGGAGGAAACACTAGAGGATGTCACGGATCCGAAAGAGAACTTCGGTGACTTCCCAAGCTATCCTATTATTTAGCTTCAATTTAGGAGAAA
>NW_018231074.1:0-712 GCF_001263595.1 Phalaenopsis equestris | reverse complement strand
AGGTCCATGCAACCTTCTTAATATCTGGTAAAAGACATTGGGTTCATTTAAACTTTATTATGTTACTTAATAATTCACCCAGAATATCCTGATACTCAGTGAACATTGATGCCTTGATTATTCCCAAGAATAAGGTAATTATGTGGGTGAAGACCCTGAAAGGGGCAAATCAATTTGTTTAAGAACACTTAGCCAAATTTTTAGTCCTAATTGGACTTGTGGTGTTTTGAAAGAGTTTAATTATGTTGATTTTTCTAATCCTCTTTTAACAAGTGGATTTCAACTTAAGTTCACCACTATGTCCTTAAGACCTAAGTGAATGTATTAGGTATGTGTATTAATTTTGAAAAGATTTAAAACTTTAAGTGATCATTATCACGATCATTTATACATCATTTTGATTATCAAATAAGGGTGTGAAATCATTGATTTCTAAAGTTATACCCCTAAATTCAAAAGTCATTTTTATGCTCAATGAGGTTTCCTAAAATTTTGATAATTATGAGAATCATTCTTGTATCTTGTAATTTGGCAAAGTGAAGTGAGTTTCTACCAATTAAGCCCATTTTTTATTACAAATCATCAAATGAGTTAATTAATATAAAAAATTATCCATTTCCCATTTTGATTAAGCCTAAATGTTCATTAAGGCCAAAATATCCAAAATTACAATTTTGCCCCTAAGGCTCCAAACTTTCATAATTTGTCAAAT
>NW_018231073.1:0-1770 GCF_001263595.1 Phalaenopsis equestris | reverse complement strand
TCGTTGGATGTCGTCGACCACCATCGACTACTACCGACCGTCGCGACAAACACTGACCACCGTCAAATACTACTGTTGTCGTCAACTGTCGCTGACCGTCGCAGTCGACTGCCGTCGTTCACCACCAATCATCGCCGACCACTACCGATCGGACGCGTCAGTCGACATAACTTGGAATACATAGTAATCATTTCTCATATGTGGGATAAGTGATCTCTGTAATCATCAACTTATAGTTGATTTTTATATCTGGGCCAGTACTCGTGGTTTTTTCCCCTTTAAGGATTTTCCAAGTAAAAAACTTTTGATGTCAGTATTGATTATTTACTTTTACCAGAGCGTGTGCTAAATTCTTGTGCAACACTAAGACGATAATTCATTACTCTACCACCGCCAATTTTGTTAGCACGCATTAATGTTGTTTAACAGTGTACTTGTATTAAAGATAATACATATGAAGAATACATGTAGTAAAATTAGCGCTGTTGTGAAACAAAACATACCATAAGAACTTTGTTTTATAAAGAAAATTAATTATAATGAATTTAAATTAAAAAAAAAAGTTAAAACTCTTTTATTATATAAATTTTATGATTTTCGTAAATTAATCAAAACCAAAAATAATGAATTTCCGTCAAAACTTCTAAGAAAATATATTTTTTATGAATACGGAAACCACTTTTTTATTAAAAGCTACATGTAAATTGAATTAAAATTTAATTGTTGTGGGCCATCTTACCCGGACCCAACAACAAACTTTCGGTGTTGCCGTTGCAAAAGTGAGAGCGATTGGGGCAATGTTGCAATTTTGTAAAAGGTAAGGGTGGTCAAAATAAAAATCTCTCGGCCAGCGATGAAAAAGTACCCGGTTAGGTTGCTTGTGGCCCGAGCATGGAGAAAAATTCTGACCATGTAAGACTCACGCACTGCTGGGTTTTATCATTTATAACCTTCTTGTAACTTATATGTAACTTACTTGTACTTTTTTATAGGTTCCGCACTTCTATTTTCATGTATTTATAAGTTACAGATAGGTTACAGAGAGGTTACAGGGGGTATAACACGGCTATAATCCTCCAATACCTTCTGAATCTATGTCTTACGTACGCAATTTTTTCTCCAAGCATTAGCATCGCCTTTGCCGCATCAACGCGGCTTGCAACAAAAGAAAATTTTTATCAGAATATTTATGTGAATAGGAAAAAAACATAATTTGACATCAATTTTTTAGGGGGCATTTACATGCTTAACCACATATTTCTTGTATATTTACATATCTAAAACTCAAGTTTTAATATTGACAAGTATTACATGCAAATCTGTAATATCGCTTAAAATTATCACTATCACTATCTTTTCAAAAGTGAAATACATATTCTTAAAAGAGCGAGCCTTAGCCAGTCTATATTGATCTCTCCACAACCGCAAGAGTCTCCATATGGAATGGCAAAAAATCCTTCACAATTCACACTTAACTTAGGGTCCGTTTGGGGCGGCGGTGCGGCACCGTGCTGTAGTTTTGTCTGTTGAGAAAATTACATTTTGGCGGTTTTTTTTTCAAAAAGCTGTCGTTGAAATCTGTGTTTTCTCAGCACTCCTAACTAGGTGTGGTGGTAGATTTTTAGATGCAGTCCGATTTAAAAAATATATATTATAATAGCCACCGCAACTTTTCGAGCATCAGATTATTATTCAGCAGTTTCACTGCTGCTTTTTAATAAGTTGTTGTTGCCCAAAACAGTCCCTGTGACCGCACCACAACATTTAGGG
>NW_018231072.1:0-1567 GCF_001263595.1 Phalaenopsis equestris | reverse complement strand
TAAGATGAAGAGTTGTAAAATAAAGAATACCAGGAATTATCGTCGTAGAATTAGATAGAGGTACCTAAAAGACACAAATAAAATTATTTTTATGAGCAAAATTCAATGTCTCAAGATTTGGGATGTTCGCGAGGAAAAAAAAAATCCATGTGGGATAAAGTAACAAACACTATCAAACAAGTGACAAAAGATGTATTTGGAGAATCAAAAGAAAAAAATTTTATAAATAAAAATAGTTGATGGTGGAATAATAATGAGTAAGAAAAAATAAAATATAAAAAAAACTATGTTATAAAATTTGATTTAAATGTAAAAGCTTAGAGAACTAGAAAAAATATCAAATGACCCATAGGGTGTTTAAGAGAACAGTCTGTGATGCTAAAAATTTTGCTTTTAGTGTTCTTTATAATAGATTAGATGCTCAGGAGGGTGAACAATGTATGTATAAGCTAGCCAAACAAAGAAAAAATAAAAATAAAGATTTAACTCAAGTAAAGTGTATTAAATATGAAAATAAAAATGTGATTTTCGTAGAAAAAGATATTCAACATAAATGGTTGAGTGATTTTGATAAACTTTTTAATGAAATTTTTGAAAATATGATTGACCCTAGTGCTCTTAATATCGCTAATAATAATAGTATTTCATTTTTACCGTCACATTAGTAAAAAATAAGTTGAGGAGACTTTAAAGAAAACTAAGTGTGGAGAGTTTGTAGGACCTGATGATTTTCCAATTGATGTGTGGAAATATATAGGAGATTTGGGAGTTTTTGGCTTACTAAGCTCTTTAATATTATTTTAAAAACTAAAAAAATGTCTGAGGAGTAGAGGAAGAGTATTATGGTCCTTATTTTTAAGAATAAAGGGGATGCACAAAATTGTAAATTACAGAGGAATTAAGTTGATGTGTCATACTTTAAAATTATAGGAGAGGTTAATTGAACATAGGTTAAAACTTATTACAAAGTTTTCTCATAATCAATTTGAATTTATGCTGGGCAGGTCTACTATGGAAGCTATACATTTATTGAGAGTTTTGATGGAGAAGTTCAAAGATAATAAGGAGGATCTACATATGATTTTTATTGATTTAGAAAAAGCTTACGATAAGGTTCCAGGAGATATACTTTGGAGAGTTCTTGAGAAGAAAGAGGTTGATATGACTTATATTCAGATCATTAATGTGTACTAGAGCTGCTACTTGTGTTCGAACAGAAGGAGGATTGACCACATATTTTCTTATTTTTTTTGGATTACGAGGATTGACCACATATTTTCTTATTTCTTTTAGATTACATCAAGGATCGGCTTTAAACCTGTATCTTTTTGCTTTAGTTATGGATGCTTTTACTAGACATTTATAGGAGGATGTATGTTGGTGTATGTTTTTTGCTGATGATATCCTTCTCGTGGATAAGACAACAATGAAAGCTCAGGAAAAAATTGAATTATGGAGGTCTACATTGGAGTCTAAAGGCTTTCATTTGAATGGAACTAAAACTGAATAAATTGAATGTAATTTTAGAGTCAGTTTGGGGCAGCTGCAGCTTATTCAGCTTCTGCTG
>NW_018231071.1:1810-3687 GCF_001263595.1 Phalaenopsis equestris | reverse complement strand
TTGAGAGAGGGAGAGTAGAGGTAAATATATAAAGAGAGGACAAAGATAAGTGAGTAGGGAGGGAGCGAGTATAGAGACTGAGAGAGAGGGGAAGAAAGAGAAGAAATTGAATAGAAAGAGAGGGATGAGAGGCAGAGCGAGAGAGGGGGAGAGTGAATGAGTGGTAGAGAATGGCGGAGAGATAAGGGAAAAGGAGAGGGCACAAGAGAGTGAGAGTGAGAGGTAGGGATTGAGAAAAGTGCACGAGAGAGTGAGGGCAAGAAAAAAAGATAAAGAAAGAGAGAGAGATAGAAATGGAGGGTTGGAGAGAAGTATAGTGAGAGAATTAGATCAAGGTGACAGAGAATGAGCATGATAGAGGTAGAGATGAAGAGAGTGAGGGATAGAGAGAGAATAAGTTAAGTATGGAGAGGAAGAACCAAGACGGAGGGTCAAAGAGGGAGAAGGAGAGTGATGGGAAAGAGAGACTGTGCTAGAGTGAGGGGGGGAGGGAGTGTGAAATGGGGATAGAGAGGTGGAGGTAAGGAGAGATGGAATAGAAGGGAGACGTATAGATATAGAGTGGAGAGATGGGAGGTGGCAGAGATGAGTGCGAGCAGCAGCAAGTGAGGGAAAGGAGGTGAGAGAGAGCGAGCAATGGGTTAAGTGATAGAGAGCTTTAAAGAATGGAAAAATGAGAGGGAGATCCGGAAGGAGAGAGAAGGAGAGAGTAATAGCAATAAGGTGAGAGAGAAAGAAAGACGGCGAGAGAGAGAGAAGGTTGGAGAGAAAAAGGTGAGATGGAGAGGATGGGGGATAGAGGAAGAGAAAAAAATATGGAAATAGAAAGAAAAGGGAGAGAAAATAGCAAAGAGTTAAAGAGGAGGGAGAAGAAAGAACAAAAGAGATTGAGAGAGAAAATGAGAGGTAGAGCAAAAGATAAGAAAAAAATGTATGAGAGATGGTAGAGAGATTAGAGAAGGAAGGGAGCTGGAAATAGAGAGAGATAAAGAGGAAAGGAGATAGAGAGGGGGAGAAAAAAGGACATAGGGAGAGAGAGTTTGAGGGTTGTAATGAGGTAGAGATTGAGAAAGAGACCCAGAGTAGGAGAGAGGGCAAGAAAGAGAGAGATAGGAAGTGAGGGAAATAGTGAGTGACAGAGAGTGAGAGAGATGATAAGAGAGAGAAAGAGCAAGAGAGAGGTAAAAAGAGGAGGAAGCGAAAGTGAGATAAAGAGATAATGAAGTGAAGGGGGGAGGAAGAGAGAGACAGAGAGTGTGGGATTGTGGGAGGGAGGGAGAGAGAGTGAAGAGAGTAAGAGTGAGATGGAGATGGTTAATAAAGAGAGAAGTATAAGAGAGAGAAGAGAGAAAAGGTGGGAGAATGTGAGAGTGATAGAAATAACAAGCAAGTGAGAGAGACTGAGATGGGGAGGCTGAGAGATGGAGAGAGAGATTAGAGAGGTAAAGAGTGGAGGAGAGATAGAGGGATGGAAAATAGGTGAGAGATATGTAGAGAGATAAGGCAGAGATGGGTAAAGAGAAAGGGATAGAGAGAGTACGATAATTATGTTGAAAGAGAAAGTGAGGAATGGTCAGACAGAATGAAGGAGAGTGAGGGAGAGAGAGAGTGAGTTGGGGAGGGAGGAAGGGTGGGAGAGAGTATGAGAGGTGGAGAGAGAGATAAAGGGAGGGATGAAGAGAGGTAGAGAAAGTGTGAGTGAGAGAGGGAAAGACTGAGGTAAGATAGAGAGAGAGAGAGAGAGATAGTTAGAGATTTCAAGAGAGGGGTGTGGAAGAGATGAGAGAGAGCAAGAGTAACTGAGGGAGTGCAAGTGAGAGAGTGCAAGAAATGGAATTAGAGAAAGAGAAATATAGAGACAAGAGAAAGAGAAAGAA
>NW_018231071.1:0-972 GCF_001263595.1 Phalaenopsis equestris | reverse complement strand
AGTGAGAGAGTGACAAATAGTGAGAGAGAAAGTAGATAGAGTAAAAGAGAAAATAAGAGAAAGAGAATGAGAGAGAAAGAGAAAGTGAGAGAGGAAATTAGTGGGGGAGAGAAGGAGAGTAAGACACAAAGAGAGGGAGTGAGGGAGGGAGGGAGCGAGGGGAAGAGAGAGGATTGATAGAGAGAAGATTAAGAGGGAGATTACAAGAATGAAGAGAATGTGAGAAAGATAGAGTGCTCAAGCGAGTGAGAGAGACATAGAGAGTGAGGTGGAGAGATGAAAAAAGAGATAGAGTGAGGGAGAAAAGGGGAGAGGAGAGATGAGGAGAGAGTTAGTGATAAAGAGAGAGAAAAAATAGAGGGTGTGTCAAAGAGGGAGAATAAGAGTTGAGGACTGAAAGAGAGTGAGCAAGAGAGTTGAGGGAAGAAGAGAGAGTGTGTGTGAGTGAGGGAGAGAGAGTGTGTGTGAGTGAGGGAGAACGAGGTGAAGAGTGGCTTGAAAGGGAGAGAGATAGGTAGAGAGTGCGAGAGAGAGGGGTAGGAGAAATGAGAGAGAGCTAGAGATAGTGAGGAAGAGTAATTGAGAGAGAGAGAGAGAGTGAGCAAGAAATAGAGTAAAAATAAAAGAGAATGAGAGAAGAGATTGAGATTTAGAGAGACGAGACTGAGAGAGAGGGATAGATGGACAGTGAGAGAGAGATAAAGGGAGGGAAAAAGAGAATGAGAAAGAGAGGGAGAGGGAGAGGAGGAGAGAGAATTAGAGGAGAGAGAAAAGAGAGTGGGAGAGGGAGAGGAGGAGAGAGAAAAGAGAGTGGGAGAGGTAGAGTGAAAGAGCAGGAGGGAGATACAAATGATGGTGTGAGAGAAGAATATGAGAGAAGAGGCAAGAAAATAGAGAGAAGAAGGGAGATCAAGAGGTAGATAAAGGGATTGAGAGTTAGATATGGTAAGATAGATTGAGATAAAAGAGAGT
>NW_018231070.1:0-693 GCF_001263595.1 Phalaenopsis equestris | reverse complement strand
TTTGGAGTCAAAATGACGTCTTTGAGGAAATACTCCGCGCTAGCAGCGCCGACGGCGCAGAACAACTGAAAGCTGGAGGATTTTTACTCAGCGCTGATGGCGCCAAAGGCGGTTCAGACTCCGTTTCTAGAAGGTTGGATGTATTTGGAAGATTTTTGAAGAGTTTTTGGAGGCACTTCTTGGAGAACCGACCTTGGGCATTATTTGAGGCTGAATTTCATCAGAAAAGGGGCTCCTCTACGTTCATTTTTTGCTCTACAACATTCCACCACGCTACATTTTCATAATCCATCTTCATTCCACCACATATTGGAGTCAATTAGTAATTTTGCTTTCATAGTTTAGAGTTTTTGTGGTGAGATTTAGTGTGAAACTTTTTATAAAAGTATTGGAAAAGGAGAAAAGTGAGAGAGTTCTTCTTCTTACATTTCTAAGGAAATGCTACAAGGGATTTGCTTTGAGAAAGAGTTTCAGATAAGTTTTTTTGTTTATTTAATGTTGTATGAACTTTCTTTTATATATGAAATTTGTGTTTTGTCATATCTTTCTCATGAAGTTTGAGTAGTTTCCTCTATCTTTCCCCCTACTCTGAGTCTGGAGAAATGAAGAGATAATATGAATGTGCCATAATGAAAATATAAAATAAATTGTGATAATGTTTCAACTCCAAACTTAATTTACTTTTCAATTTGG
>NW_018231069.1:2362-3246 GCF_001263595.1 Phalaenopsis equestris | reverse complement strand
GAAGAAGAGGCAGAGAGAGATGCGAAAGTTTTTAAGGGAGGGTTTTTGGAGAGAAACGAGGGTGAGTTTTGACGGGAATTTATTTCCCATGCGCTCTCTTGGTAAATGGGAGAAACGGGATGTTGTTGTAGGTAAATATGAAAGTTTCATGTGCAGTCGGTAAAAATCCCATTTTTATTTAACTAACACATTTCCTTAATTTAATTTGACTCAATTTTATACTCTGTGCTCAAGAGGCTATATATATGCAATTCATATTGATGCATGCATGAAAAATCTTAATGGAAGGTCGAATGTAATATGCGAACTTAATTTTGTAAGAGTAGTGATTTTCACTGATCATATCACTTCTTTTCTGTGTAATGGATCAAGGTCTGAAGACAAGGAATAGAAGCTATATGATTTATGATACATGAATATGATCTTTTGGAACCATGAAATTTGATGATGTCTATTTTATTTAATACAATTTTTTGTTGTTTTTACATAATAAAAAAGTAAGGTGTGAATGCATTTTTTTATTTCATATTTTTATTTTGAGATTAATTTTAAAAAGAATTATGTAAGTTGTTAAATAGGGTAGAAAAATTGCTCTAAGAGCCTACCACATACACATTCAAGTTAAAGTACATTGCCAATATGAAAAAACTTGAAATTTATAATCATTAAAAGACAAAAATACACAATCAAATGATCAAACAAACAATAAAAAAACCAAACAAGAAACGGCGTGCTGTTGTAGGTAAATATGAAACTTTCATGTGTTGTGCGAGTAAAAATCCCTTTTTTATTTACCTAAAACATTTTCTTAATTTGATTTTACTCAATATTATACTTTGTGCTCAAGAGGCTATATATGCAGTCCCTATATATATATATATATA
>NW_018231069.1:0-2051 GCF_001263595.1 Phalaenopsis equestris | reverse complement strand
CATTGTAAGTCCCCTCTGGCAAGGGTTCGATCTCTGCCGTGGCGCGTTGGGGGTCGAATTATAGGCACATGGTGCGAGGTTCTCATCATAGGCCCTGTGCGCATGGGAAATCGATATTTGGGCCTCTGCCAAATATGATTTCCTTATATATATATATATATATATATATATTAAAAGAATTTGTCGGAGGCGATTATACGGCCACGACCATCCCTCATGCGTCTAAGAATTCGAATATCACACTCTACACTCGGGGGAATCGAACTCTAGACCAAAGGGGACTTACAAGTTACAACTGACAAGCAGACTTCTGACAAACTGATCTAATTACGCGACACACACACACACACACACACACACAAATTAAATGTATATAAAAGAATTTAATGAACATTAAAATCTTGTAAAATACTTAAATGTACTTAATGAAAAATTTTGGGATATTATAAAATAGAAGACATATTAAAATTTTTATTTTCTGTATTTTTGGTTTATAAGAATTTTTTATTAAAATTTGGTTTCTTATATGTTTTTTAGATAAAATGAATATTTTAACCTAAATGTATTCGAAACCTTATCAAAGTTATTTGGGAGGTCATAAATAACCACACATGTGTTCGGCTTGAATTTTATGATTTATCAAACTTTATGTTAATTTTTAATTATTATTTGAATTTTTAATGTATTTTCACCCCCAAAAAAATATAATAAATCTATGACCTCCAAATATCATGAAACATTACAAGAATGCTTAGAATGTGATTCTCGACATACCATAAAAAGTTTATTATGATTTGTTGGATTTGGTCAATCAATTAATTATTAAATTCATTTTTTAAAAATTACTTTAATTTGGATATGTTTATTTCTTTTTTTTCATTATGATATTTATTTAGTGAAAATTTTGTCTATTTGGACTTTACTTGAATGAGTTCGAGATTTTTAAAGTTGAGTGGTTATTTATGCTATTAATTCAATTAAGAATATTAATATTGATACGCCACTAAAAAAATTTCATCATCCAACACGAATCTCGAGGCATGACATGAATCTCGATATGATATTTTAAGCAAGAAACATTTAAATTTTGATAAAAAATCATCCAGAGCTCCGATTTCAGCAAACTTATAGTCAAATTGACCGGTTCGATGAGACAGACATAATGATATGAAAACTAACCCAATCCAAGTCAAATCAAGCTCAGATCAAGTCATTAAACCACAGTTAGAAGATTTACAAATATATTTGGAAAGTCAAACAACTATCAAATATGGAATGTTTATACTCAAATCGAGCGGCTCAATAAGAAGAATTCAACTAGCCTGAGATCACTTAATTCTGACATCATTAATGCACTCAAATGTCCATTAAATGTCGTATGATCGAGGAAAGCTCTTCGAACCGTCCGATCAAAATGGTTTATATTTCTGCATTAATTGCACCCAGAACACTATAAATAGAGTCTCACCCCTTTCATGAAGAAAAATGAAGTCTAGAGAGAGCCTGAGGTCTTGAGGACCCCCCCCGCCCCCCCGCCGCCCTCCGTTATCGACCGCAGTCAACTGCCGTCGATTGCCGATGACCACAGCTGACCTCAGACAACCATCGCCAACCTCAGACGACCACCGCTAACCGTCGTCAATCACCGCCGACGGTCGTTGACCACCGCCCGTCGTCAACCTCCACCTACCGTCATCGATTATCTACAACCAGACGCCGTCAGTCGACGTTGTACCTTGAAAAATATAGTTACCCTTTCCCGTCCGTGGGACAAGGGATTTCTGTAATCTTCAATAAATAGTGGATTTCTGCAACTGGGTCATGCTACGTGGTTTTTCCCTTAAGGGTTTTCCACGTAGAAACTTCTGGAATCATTACCGCTTATTTCTATTTCATCTGTGTGTGTGTTGAACTTTCATACAACGCTAAGACGATAACTTATTACTCTACCGCCGTGAATTTTTTAGCACACATCAAATATTAATGTATTATTTAATTTCAACTTATTCAAATTATTTTCAACTCACTATTAATAGTGTTAAGTTGTTTCT
>NW_018231068.1:4761-10554 GCF_001263595.1 Phalaenopsis equestris | reverse complement strand
AATCCTCACATAGAAAATTAAGGATTAAAAAGATCATAAAAGAAAAGAAAAGGAAAAGAAAAAGAAAATATGTGGGGGGAGAAGCTTGAGGATTAGAACCTGATTAAAAATTAATTTCACTTGAATCTTTATAAGGAAGAAAACTTAAGGTCAATCCTAAGCCCAATTTCAGATAGAATAAGTAAAATTAATTTTTAGACTTCCTAAATTCTAAAATTAATAATTTTTTTAAAGAATCCAAAGTTTGGAAAATTTTAATTTTTTTTTAATTAAATAGAAAATCACGATTCCTAAGTTTAATACTAAGTATTATGATGTCTTAAATATTTTATAATCTACTAGAAACTCTTATAAATTGGACTATAGCATTTTTAGAACAAAATTTTATTGTCATCTTAAAGAAACCCACTAACATAAATCAGCATATTTTTAAACTTGTTATGTTATTTAAGGACTAGTCACGTCTAAGTTTGGAGGAATTGACAAGCCTAAAAATTACCTAATATTTATATACATTTTATGTTCATTTTTAATGAAATTTCTTTTCAACAAAATGTATTTTTCATTTTTTTGGTTTTTGATACAAGAAATAGAGTTTTAGAGAAAATGGAGCAAAAATGATGCAATTTTGAGTCAAATTGAGCAAGTAAGAAAATGATGAAAATTATCACATTTTGATATGTTTTTCTATGATTAATCTCTTTTATATGTATCATGTATTTTTGAATTAAATTTCACTTTAAACAAAGGTTATTTTCATGTTTATCTTCCAGGTATAACACTTGTAATGGATTGGAGATGAAATAGGGCGAAATAGAGTGAAATGGGGGTGTTGTCAGTAGGGTGGCGCCTAGGTGCTAGAAAGTGGCACCCAAGCTCCAGTCTCACCCAGTTTTAGCATCATTGCACCACATTCTAGCTGGTAGGCTCCAGAAACAATTTTGGATAGTTTCTAGACTCCCCAAGGAGTTAAAAGGCGGCTTTTGGCGCTTAGGAATGTAGCTTTTAGCATTTAAATCTCTTAGAATCTCCAAGAACATTCATAGGTTGCATAAAGGAGTAGGTGATGTAGATTTTTACCTTTTCTTGAGAGATTGGTGAGGGATTTTGAGAGATATCTGTAAGAAATTGTTTGAGTTTTGCATGGATTGGCAGGAAACTTTGTTGGAGGATTTTCATCTTTCTTTCAGAGAGAATAAGCTAAGTATTGTGTTCTTCATTATCTTATAATTATTGTAAACACTTCTCTAGTGAATTTGTTTTGATTTAAATAAAGTTTTCTATTGTATTTTGTCCATGTTTGGTGAGTAATTTTCCATCCTCTTTTTCCTTGTGATGAGATTTAATCACATGTAGACTTAGAATTGTTTAAAATTTTCTCATTCCATACTTGTGATGATTAATTACTTCATACTTAATTTACATATTCAATCTGATCATTCGATATGTTAAAATTTGTTGTGAGTTCATAATAACCCAGAGGGCTATTGATTTCTCAACTAGTAAGAATCATATTAATTCCATGGGTGAGAAGGTAATCCATGGGTTGGTACAATAGTAGGGAGATAACTTTTTATGGGCGTAGAATTGGTGATTCTAGGGTGACAGGCTAGAACCTTAACCAATTTGATCATTAGTTCCGAACCTAAGGCCCGGTTAGTCCTAAAGAGAGGGCATAGTGGGTAAGCTGGAAGTGGCAGGATAGAACCTACCTAGCATAACCATATCAATTAAGAAGTTAACTTTAGGTTAGCTAATGTTTTTTATGCAGTCGAGAGATGGTGAAGAATAAATATGCTTCTATTTGGCACAAAACTATATTTTAACTTTTAAGCATTTCTATGTTGATTATGATCTCATTGCATGGGGAAAGAGATTTTGATTATATAAGAACTTTCCAAAATTTAATCAGACTTTTTGGATTAAGTTTTTATTTAATTTAGTTAACTTTAATTTTAGAGTAAATTAGTGAATTTAGAAAAATCAAACTTTTCAAAAATTTTAAAATAAGACCTAATGATACTAGACTAGAATTAGCCTAAGGGATTTATTACCTAGCTTCTTTGTGGGATAGATACTGGGTTTTTAAATAAAGCCATATATTACTTGAAATGATACATATACTTGCGTAGAACCCTTAGTGTATGAAATATAAATCAATTATAAATTCTATAATATATTCATTTTGTACACTAGCCGACTAAGAAAACCAGTTCAAGTTTTTGGCTAGGAAACTAAATAACTGCGTAATTGTAGGTCAGGTCAAGGTGACACTAGAAAAAGCATGTTTCTATTGTAACCTTTAAAAAGGAATTGGTTTAATGTTCTATCCTTGATTTAAAAGCCATTGGAGCCAAAGTGAATGTAGCAATTATTATTAGCGGTTAGGTGATGGATTGAGAGGACATTGTGTGAGAGAGAAAGATGTTATAGAAGTAATCAAGATACAAGAAGCATACGAGTTGGTGTGGGAAGAATGCCTTAACCTACATGCAAAGATGGGAAGTGAGTAGTCATCTTCAATGGTGATTTATTTTGGACATTGATATTCAGTAACTTGCTATAATTGAGAGTATCCTAAGTTTAAATGGGAAGATGTGCTTATGTTAAAAAGCTAGTCAAGTATGGTGGATGATGGTTCTACTGCCAAAGCGATGGTGTTTTTGGATGGTGAATAAGATTATGGTAGATTGGTACATTTCAAACATATAATCAATTAGTGCTCAAATTTTCCATGAATATAGTTAATCAGGGAAGATTTAATGTGGCTTTTAGTATTGTGGTTGTTGAGTGAGCGACGAGGATACCGTGACCATAATAGGTTGTTTAATGTCATCGACCTCTATAGGAAACAAATTCTATCGAAGATGTGCTTATGTTAAAAAGCTAGTCAAGTATGGTGGATGATGGTTCTACTGCCAAAGCGATGGTGTTTTTTAATGGTGAATAAGATTATGGTAGATTGGTAAATTTCAACATATAATCAATTAGTGCTCAAATTTTCCATGAATTTAGTTAATCAGGGAAGATTTAATGTGGCTTTCAGCATTGTGGATGTTGAGTGAGCGACGAGGATACCGTGACCATAATGGGTTGTTTAATGTCCTCGACCTCTATAAGAAACAGATTCCATAAGTGAGGATGTCTGATGTTTAATGGTTTTCTCTTAAAGGTTGGTTTTCTCACCTCAGATAAAAGAATAAATATCATTCTGTATGGAAATTTTGATTGATTGATACGTAAGGGGAGTGCATTGAGCATGTTGAGGACTATTTCTTCGACATGAAAGTTGCTTCCTGTTGCAACTAGCTGATCCTCAGGAGGTTTTTTTGTGTGAGTTATCGAGTCATAATGATGTTGTTCATCGTGAGATGGTATACTTCGTTTTGCTAGTTATATTACTATAGAACATTTGTTCATTTAAGACATTTGGGCATTGTGTCCCGAGTAGTTGCAATGGAAGCTAGGGATAAAATATGATGTGGAATTGTAAGGGATGTGATTGAGTAGAGAGAAACTAAGAGATTTTGGTCTATGAGTTTAAACATAGTGTAGTGTAGTTTGAGAGATGATTGAACAGTAAAAGTCCAAATGAATTGAGTGCATGTAGATGCATCATCTAAGAAGGCAACGATTTTAGTCTGCTGTAATGGTTGTGTTATCCAAAGATTTTATGAGTTTAAACATAGTGTAGTGTAGTTTGAGAGAGGATTGAGCAGTAAAAGTCCAGATGAATTGAGTGCACGAAGATGCATCATCTAAGAAGGCAACGTTTTTAGTCTACTGTAATGGTTGTGTTATCCAAAGATTTTATGTTAGTAGTGAGGAAATTTAAATAGGGGATGAGTACGGTGAATGTTTGCTGGATAATGGATTCTATCTTGTGTTTTTGATTGAGATTAATAGATAGAGAGAGAGAGAGAGAGAGAGAGAGAGAGAGAGTATTCTATTAAACTAGAGACGCTCTCATACCATGACAACTTGCATATAGTTTGTAGATTGTAGACATAATAACTTCTCATTTCTGAGTTATTACAATATTGCTATATATGGCAGCTTATGTAACGTTATGATAAGATGTATGGTTGTGATTTAGAATAGGTGATTATTTGTAAAACTCGTAAGACACGAGAAGCCTTCATTGTTTGTTAATGTAGTGATATGTTGTCAGTCCACAGTGATCCGTTGTGCGCGCAACGTTCGGACAGATCGCTTCTATAATTTTTGCCTATCAACATTCAATCATTTATATTATACATACTATTCTTTCTACTCACCATATAATATTATTCCACTTGACCATGCGTTGGCTGTTGTATTAGACTTGGGACCCACATTCAAGTTTATTAAATGGATACACAGCAGCACAAAAATTTGACACTCCGTTTTATTTCAATTTATTAATTTCTTTGGGCTAAAATAGGTGGGCAGTTCGATATATTACTAAAAGTTTACAAAAAAATTGGGCTGTGGATAACTTACATTCATAAAAATTAAAAGTAATATAAAATTTGATGATATTTTTCTATAAAATATAAAAAAAAAACTCCAAAAGAGAAACCAATCAACTGTATGCCAGAAGAAGCAAGATCTCATAAAATTGGTTAGCTTCAAAATAAATAGGGCCGAGAGAAAGATAACAGAGACTACAATTAAATTTAAAAAAAAAAAAAAAGAAAATGCCTATCGCCATTCTTTCAAATATTAAAATTAAGAAAAAAAAAAGGAAAAATTACGAATGCGAAGAAATTTGCTACAATTCCGCCCCGCCCAAAAACCCCACAGAGGGAGGCCACTGTCCTCCGCCCAAGCCGCGACGTATCGATCACTGGCCGCAGCCGCTCTAACCTCCCCAACCCTTTGCCGAAATCCATACAACAATTCACCCGTGGCGGCATCCCAAACCCTACCCCCTCCTCCCCCAACCCACATCATCACAAATCCCCAGTTCATACATCCGATAACTACCCTACCCCTCACCGCCCCTTCCTCCCCCCTCCTCCTCCCCACCACACCAAACCGGCATACCTCTTCCAAAGTCCTCCCCACCCTAACCATCGCCATCCGCCCTCCATCGACCACCACCACCCTCCCATCGCTCGCACCCAACGCATCCGCTCCCGCCCCCCGCCTCAGCTCCATCTCAGCCATCACTTCCACCTCCCCGTCCCCATCAACGCCCACCGCCTGCAGTCGAGAGCTAGTGCATCCAATCACCACCCCTGACTCCACCACACACGCGCGAGCCACCGATGGCCCGCTGATGTCCGCCAGCATGTGCCAGCCAGCGACGGAGTCAGCATCCGTGAAAGACCCGCCCGCATACACCTCCTGCTCGGTCTCCCCATCCCACACCCGCCATGACCACCCAGGCGCCCCAGCGAAAATCCCCACCCACCACCTCCCATCGCCAACGAAATCCACAAGAGAGCCGTTCTCCACAGGGTTGCCCGCACGGGCACGGCGCGCCACAGCGTTGAAAACATTGTCGTCATCAGCGATGGCCACAACGCCAATGTCACCGTCCTGGGATGCGAACGCCAGCTGATGGCGGAGAAGAATTATGCCGGAGATGGAGGTGGAGAATTGACCCAAACGGTCGCGATGCAGGTGGAGGTCGTATAAGGCGAGTAGAGTGGCAGTGGGAAGATCGTAGAGGCGAACGGATCCGTCGCTAAAGCCGATGGCGAGGTGGCGGTCGGAGAATGCGAGACGGCGGCAGTAGAGGGTGGGAGAGATAGGTGGGTGGACGTGGGCGTGAAAGCAGCGGCCGGCGCGGAAGTTGGGCGCGGG
>NW_018231068.1:2269-4748 GCF_001263595.1 Phalaenopsis equestris | reverse complement strand
CATCTCGCGCCAGGTAGGGAAGCGGCGGCGGAGTGTAGACCACACTCGTCGGGTGAGCTCCTGCCACAGGAATTCCGAGAGAGAGATGGCTCGCCAAGCCGAACAGACCTGCAGCCAGACAAGTTTTATGTGCTTCTATTAGACCAAAAATTATTAGTTGCGGGAATTTTGTTGTATTTTAAAATACGATCAATACAATTAAAATGGAATAAAATTTATATCATTTTATTTTCTTTAATTCTTTAAGAGGCCATTTTATCGAACTAACTCATTTAAGAAATTAATAAATCTGAAATACAAATTCTTTAACTGATTTTAAATTTTTATAAAGACAGCATAGACAATAACCTCATCCATTGCACAAAAATTACGCTAAATTATTAAAATATTTGAAGTATATTTAATAATAATAGCATTACTGACGGGTATTTGGCTGCAATTAGGATTTAAGAGTTTAATAAATGGATAAATCTAGATTTATCAAATCATGTTCAATTAAGATAAAATTCAGTCAAAAGTGTTTGACATAAATCTATTTTCTTCACATCCACCTGATCGTTAAATTTAGCATGAATTTACGTCAAAAAAAACCGATTACTTGAAGAAAATTACACTTAGCGGAGCGCCAAAGTTAGCTAGCTATTTTTTGTTAAATCTAAATGTAAATCCTATAATGGAATTAAAACAGGAATAGGAAATAGGAATGTGCAGGGTGCTACTAGACACCATAGGTTAGATCTCCATACAAAACACAGGAATATAATGGAATTAAAACAAAATATCAAATATTAAAAAAAAAATTAAACGACGTTAAATGGTGGTGAATAAAAAGATAAATTCCAAAAGAATTTACACATTTATTTTCTTTATAGATTGTTCAAACGTATGATTTCATGCTACACGCTTTTTTTTAAGGAAAATGAATCACAATTAAAGTTTGAATAATTTTTCTAGACTGCAATAACTCAGGGAAAGGTGTACCCAACACATCATCATCCAGATTAGAAATTCAGTAACGGTATTATAAATTTCTAAAACAATAACCAGAAGACGATAAAAAAGTCGCCTGTTATATTGAGTGAGGATTTAGATAATATCCAAACTTTATTCTGATGTAAACTTTTTTGCTGCAAATAAATCCTTGCAAAATAAGAATGTCCATTTCTAGTGCTTGGTCACGATTGAAGATTTGCAATTCATAAGCGCGCATAATTATCAATGTATCGCACCACGAATATGAGTCCGAACTCGTAACACATATATCAGTAGGTTTGTATTTGATGCCCATGAAGTTTCTCTGCATTTAAATGAATAAATTCTATGCGCATCCAAAATGTTATTGCAACTGAAATTAGTCAACGTGCAAATATTTTTCATAAGTGAGATATGAGATATGATTAGTAATTTCCTTATGGATATTGTGTGATGAAAAACCTTTAGACTGGCTTCAAATTGTGCAACCAGTCAGCTCTCTCAGGAGCTAAATTCATCCAGAAGGACTATGAAATTTGTCCAACTAAACTTCTCTATGAGATAACTAAATTCATCCAATAATTGAATTCGTCCAGCAACTAAACAGCTCCAGAAGAACAATTGAATTTCTCAAACAGCTGAACTTATCCAAAAGAGTAATTGAATTCGTCCAATAGCTGAACCAATCCATAAGAATAATTAAGTTAATCCAACAACTTAACTCATTCCGGAAAACAACACTTTTAAAACAAGGAAGTTCTTCCAAAATAACCCTCTTAAAACAATTCTCGCAAAGAGCTCATCCCATAGCCAAATTGGCAGATAGAAATATTATCAAAAGTAGAACATCAAAGATGAGTGAGCAGGATAATACAAATTATATATTCTACCTGAAGAAGAAAATATAAAAGATTAAAGATCTCTTAGCATTCAGAATAATAACTACTTCATTTATAATGTACAAGCAGAATT
Organism: Phalaenopsis equestris; assembly: GCF_001263595.1. Lineage (NCBI taxonomy): Eukaryota > Viridiplantae > Streptophyta > Magnoliopsida > Asparagales > Orchidaceae > Phalaenopsis > Phalaenopsis equestris. Next base: position 2,804 of record NW_018231068.1, on the reverse strand, counting down.
CTCTCTAAATAGGGATGAATATTATGAAAAAGAAGGGGGTGTCAAAGTGATACGCCATCAACAAATTCCATCTTCCGACACAAATCTCGAGGCATTACACGGATTTCAATACAAACTTATGAGCAAAATATGTTCAAATTTCGATTAAAAGTCATCCAGAACTCTGATTTTAACAATTTTACAATCAAACTGACAAATTTAATGAGGCGGACCCAATGGTACCAAAATTGGTCAAATCTGAATTAAATCAAGCTCATATTAAGCCATTAAACCACATTTAAAAGCTTTCCGAGAATATTTGTAAGATCAAACTAATGTTGAGTCGAATTGAGCATTTCGATCAGAAGAATCGAATGAGTGATTGCTCAATTCCGATATCGTTAAGGCACTCAAATGTCCATCAAAACACTGTCTGATCTAGAAAAGCCTTTTGAGCCGCCCAATCAAAATTGTTCATATTCTTGTATTAATTACGCCTAGAACTCAATAAAAGGTGTTTCATCCCTTTTCATGAGAGGGGGGGGGGGGGGGGGGG
>NW_018231068.1:0-1021 GCF_001263595.1 Phalaenopsis equestris | reverse complement strand
TTGGTATATTTATAATTTTATTGTTGTGTAATTTTGTTCTTATATTTGGGGCGATACCAATCATAGTGAAATTAAAAATTTAATTTCAGAAGTAATAGCACTCTAGTTACTTCACTTTGAGCTTTGTGCATTGAAACAAAAGAGCTCCTGACATATCTTATTGTCTTTTGAAAACACAAAGTGTTGACAAATACTAAGAGTAGGATATTGATGATCGTCAAGTAATATAAGTCGAAATATATTTTTTAAGCCGAAATCAACCAAATTGTGGATATTGGGTGATATTGGTAAGCAAACATTCAATATTATTGCAAAACAGGCTTCATTAAAGAGATGATCGTTGATTTTGGGAGTAAATAGTTGGTGAATCAAAGTACACTTGGTTGTCTCCTGGTGATTTTGAAAGCAAATAGAAATTCAAAATTCTCTATGCCTACTAAATGCATAAGAGTTAAAAATTTGGAGAAATAAGGCCTACAAAAAAAACAAGAACAATTATTGTCAAGAATAATCTTAGAATATATATCTTTCTCAAAAATAATGAATATATTAGATTGCACCCTCATCTGATTGAAGAGTTATCGAATGATCCTACACTCACGCTAGCTACAACTGGGTCGAGCATATAGCCGACAATAGAAAACTATGGCGAGATGATGATGTTGAGGTGACAGCCAATGATAAAGTTTCCAATCAATGAACAAAATACACTATCATAAAGCTTCATAAAGCTTCCTAGAACCACAAAATACAATGAAGTTAACTCAAAAAAATCAAAAGTATTCTAAACAAGGCTTGGAGTGTGTCAATTTTTAATTTTTCTCTATATTACATTATGCTAGTTGCTTGTTTGATATTAAGTTGTGTCAAATTATACCTCAAGCTCTCGTTCTTTTGCATTGGCACAGGCTAAAAAAGGGATTTGGTTTCATCCTCGCCAAATAAAAGGATAGAAGTAAATTTTTTTTGTTATTTTATGTTAATATTTTTTATTTTGACTTATGTTATCCCCTCTAAAAAG